>NC_054483.1:107699417-107969417 GCF_017639515.1 Carcharodon carcharias | reverse complement strand
AACTCCCATTGGACGCAATCCCAAGCCGAAGCAAGAGATAGTTGATGGCAGGCCTGAAGAAGTTTCTCTCACTCAATCCTCACCGTCTTCACCTCGATGTTTAATAGTCAAAGGGAAGTCCTTGCCATTCAGAGGCAGTGGCCATTTCAGAGTCAAACAAAAGTATTAAGGTTCAGTAGCTTCTCCAGTTTTCTCCCTTCTGATCCTGAAGGTGCTGACACTCACTAGGGTTATGGGTTGTATGGCTGATGGAGATCTTTCCCAGTGGTCATTCTCTAGTGTTGTGTTGAGTCTGGCCAATGTGAGTGATGGGCTATTGGACCTCCTGGGTGGTGGTGATGGTGGTGGGGGGTGCAGGGGTGGTCGGGGCGGGGGGTGGGGGGGTGGGGGTGGTGGTGGTGAGGGGACAGGGGGAGGGGATATGAAAATGGGGCTTGGTGCCCATCCTGTCCCAACATCTGTGCACGGACTTTGACTACAGTGAACTTGCTGTTAGGTTTTATCCAGAAGATGTAAGAGAAACTCCAATCATTCTAATCAACTAAATCATCACAGACCAAGACTTATATTCGCAAAGCCAGTACATTCTGGTCTGTATGGATTAGGGAGCTGGGGCTGTTACACAAAGATTGCGTAACAGGCTAGTTAAAAAAAAAATTCCATATCACAGCAATCCTAGAACAGCAGCAGTGACTATCCTTGCAAAGTACTTCATTGGCTGGGAAGCACTTTGGGACATCCTAAGGTCATGAAAGGCGCTGAATGAATCCAGGTTCTTTTCTTGTTTAGTCCCAGCCCAGGGCCACAGCATCACTCGGTGATGTTCTGCTGTGTGTTTCTCTCAGGATTGTGATGTGCTGATGTGAACTCCTGCACCATGCCAGAGTTGGCGAGAACGTCACTCTTTTGCCAGCTCACTGACGTGGTGCCATCATCCGCGGTGTACGTGTTACGGTTCAGTGAACTATGTATTTGACCTGTAGACGTGTCATGCCCAAGTCTGGCGCCAAGCTGCGGGTTTGTGGTGGTACTCTGTGTTGGTTCGTGATGGTCTGCACATAAATATTGATTTCGGTATGTTTGGTCTTTGTTTTTTTTTAATTCGTTGATTTTCAGGTGGTGGCCATCACTGGCAAGGCTGACAGTTATTGCCCATCCCCTTGCGGCCAACCCTGAGTGGCTCCTTCAGAACTTTAGTGTCAACCATTTTGGGAATGGGATTGAAATCATATCCAGGCCCTAAATCCGGTAGGGCTGACAGGTTTCCTTTCCTGAAAGAACTTCATAAACCACGTGGGTTTTAATGAGAATCTGATGGATCGGAATCATACCATCCAGGAGGAGGCCATTCAGCCCATTTGTGCCTGTACCAGCCCTTTGAAAGAACTATCCAATTGGTCCCATTCTTTTTGCCCTTTAACCCTGCAAATTTTTCTTCTCAAGTTGTGTAGATATAAAATGCATAACCCTTCATTCAGAATTATTTACTTCTGTAGGCAAACATGGTGGCCATTTTGTGCACAGCAAGATCCCACAAATAACATTGGCAGGAGTCGATTTGCTTCCGCAGGTGCTCATTACCATTTTTACTCATATCACCTTTATTATTTAGTTCTTTAAAACAGCGGAATTCAATTCATCAAACTGCCGATGGTGGGATTTGAACTCACGTTTCTTGTGTATTTATATATTGTGGTTACTGATGGCAACGTAGGCCTGGCTTTTGGGAGTACATGCCAATGGTGAGTAGCTTCAACGGGTGTTGAGGTTTAACCCTCCCCTGAAACTGGTGACTCACCCTCCCCCAAAACACAAATATTCCTCCATAATGATACTTGAATGGCAACACTTTATCAGTGAACCCAGACTGCGACTGTTTGACCACCAGAGCCTCGAGTCCAGCCCCCATCTCATCCAATATCCACACACAAGAGCCTGAATTTTTAGCCGGCCACAATCAGCCCCTGTCCACGCTTTCACACTTGGCTGGCCAACTGTCCCTTATTTCCCTGAGTATATCCAGACATCTACCAACCTCTGCCTCGAACATACTCAACAACTGAGCATCCAAGGCTCTCTGGGGCAGAGAATTCTAAAGATTCACAACCCTCCCGAGTGAAGAAACTTCTCCTCATCTCAGTCCAAATTGGCTGAGCCCCCTTATCCGGAGAATGTGTCCCTGTGTTCTAGATTCTCCGGCCAGGGCCAGCATTCACTCTGTCAAGCTCCTTAAGAGCATTGTGTGTTTCAATTCGAACACCTCTCATTCTTCCAAAGCCTGGTCCACTCAATCTCTCGTCGCAGGACAATCCTTTCACCCCAGCAACCAGTCTAGTGAAGCTTTGTTGCGCTCCCTCTTGGTCCGTTATATCCTCCCTCAGGTAAGAATGCGCACACTGAGAAGCTCAGCGCTGCCCGGGGTGGGGTTGGGAAGAGGGTGGGGCACAGCGCCAACCCGGGCACGAGTGGGCACTGAGAGAATGCGCCCTCCCCGAAGGCGGAGAGCTGCCTCAGGGAGCTGCAGACCCGAAAGCCATCAAATAAAGTTTCAAAACTCCAGGGGAAAAAAAAAAAATGCCCGAGCATCACAGTCAGGCATCTGAAAATATAGATGACAAAAACGCTGCCCACAGATTTTTATTTTTATCTTATTTCATAACGGGAACCTCATCCCGCCCTTGGATGAAGTTTTATGAAAAATGTAAAGGCCACCTGGCCGATTCCTATCCCCTCCCACACCGACTGAAATATTGCGCGAGCGTGGGATGACATCAGGACGCTCGCCCGACGTCCTCTCGCCCGATTCCACGCCCGAGATCGGGTCCAGCGCACGCCCGCCCAACCGGCATAAAATTCTGCCCCTCGCACTTTACAGCAGGAACCAGTGCATAGCAACCGGGAGGGAGGTGACAGGAGACTCCTTCACGCAGCAAGCTGCTCTGATCTGGCGTGCAGCGCTCGAAAGGGCCTGAGAAGCAGGTTCGAGAATTGCTTTCAAAAGAGAACTGGAGAAATACTTGAAAAAAGAGAAATCCCCAGGACTGCAGGGAAAGAGCAGGGGAGGGGGAGCAATTGAGTCGCTTCTTCAAAGAGTCAGCAAAGGCATGATGGGCCGATTGGCCTCTTTCTGTGCTGTACCACAGGGGGTTGGTTGAAGCAATGTTTTGAGGGAAGGGCAGGTAAATGAAATATTGGTATTTAACTATCAGTGGGTGGACAGAGATTTGAGATTAGATTTGGAATATTTGGCAAAGAGGTGAGGTGGGGACTAACTTTAACCTAACCCACCTCATCAGGAAACTGATGAGATCCAGTGCAACACAGGCTTTCCATCCACCTGCTTTCTCCTCTCCATCAAAGTTACCACTCTCATAGGTTTTCTGAGGGTGAATTCAGTTAAAATGACTCCCCCCGCCCCACTCCCGTCCCATGGCGCTTCCTTTTGTTGAAGTCTATGTCTTGAAGGAGTAGACGTTCTGGCTGATTGTTGCTACCTATCTGACACAGTGAAGTTGACATCATCTGCTGCTCCCATATTGCCACCCCAGCTAAGATCAGGTATTCACCATCAAACCTGGGACTTTCCTGCCCTCATTATTTCTATTTATGGGATGTGAGCATCACTGTCTAGACCAGCATTATTGCCCATGCCCATCCCTAGCAAAGGCATTGCTGTGGGTCTGGGGTCACGAAGGCTAGATGAGATAAGGACAGCAAATCTCTTCCCAAAGGGGCATTAGTGTATCAGGTGGGTTTTTACAACAATCAGCAATGGTCTCATGGTCATCATCTGCTGTGATGGGATTTGAACCCAGGTCCCCAGAGCATTACCCTGGTCTCTGGATCACCAGTCCAGTGACAATACCACTATATCACCACTTCCCTGTATCTCACACTCTGACTAATTGGATAAATTGGTAGACTTTTGGAGGTTAGGAATAACAATGTCTTACTAGAATTATACAGGGCATTGGTGAGGTCAAACCTGGAGTAATGTGTGCAGTTTTGGTCTTTTTACCTAAGGAAGAATATAACTGACCAAGAGGGAGCACCACAAAGGTTCACTAGACTGGTTCCTGGGGTGAAAGAATTGCCCTGCGATGAGAGATTGAGTAGGCCAGGCTTATATTCCCTGGAATTGAGAAGAATGAGAGGTGTTCAAATTGAAACATACAATGCTCTTAAGGAGCTTGACAGAGTAAATGCTAAAAAAAATGCTGCTCCTGTCTGGGGAATCTAGAACACAGGGACACATTCTCAGGATAAGGGGGTAGGCTATTTCAGACTGAGATGAGAAGAAATTTCTTCACTCGGAAGGTCGTGACTCTTTAGAATTCTCTATCCCAGAGAGCTGTGGATGCTAAGTTGTTGAGTATGTTCCAGGCAGAGATTGATAGATGTTTGGATACTAAGACAACTAAGGGATATGGGGGACAGTGCAGGAAGGTGGAGTTGAGATAGAAGGTCAGCCATGATGTATTGAATGCCAGGGAAGGCTTCAAGTGTCTTGTGACCTACTCCAGCTCCTATTTCTTATGTTCTTAATAGCTGCTTATCATAATTATGCAAAATATCCTTAGGTCTATACCTCGCTTGGGCTCCACTTGGTGAGTTCCTTAAAGTGGTAAAGCTATTTTGCACATTAATCCCCCCTCTCTCACCTAAATTATTTTTTAAAGCTATAATCTGCAGAAAGCCGCCTTTTCAAAGGAGCAAAGAGGTGCTTTCTTCCTAAAATGTGGTCATCAAGCAAAGCATCTCCTCTCCAAACACAGGCAGGAGTTAGAAAGAATAAAATGGCAGCAATATATTGGCGTCTGAGAGACATGTAGAGTAAATGGAAATGGCAAGTCCTTTAGGAAGATATCTTGAATGTCGACCTGTTCTTCAGAACTGGAAGACATGAACAAACAAAGAGGAAATGGGATAAAGAAACTAACAATAAAGAGTTGAGGATGTTGACAACGGATTAGTCACTGGCTTTAATCATTTGGGTTCAAAAATTGTTTCCAATAAAACTGGAAATCTGAGATGATTGTCTCAGATAATAAGGGAATATTAGACATATAGATATTATACCGCATGGACTGCAGTTGTTCAAGAAGGTTGCTCAGCACCACCTTCTCAAGGGAACTTGGGGTTGGACAACAAATGCTGGTTTAGCCAGCGACACTCACAACCCATGAAAGAGTTTTTTTAAAAAAAGAAAGCTACAGAGAGTTTCAAAACAGCCCCAAACAGGATGGACTTGGGGGGGCGGAGAAAGATAAATGAGCTCAGAGAGATTCCACACGCCACTGGTATCTCTGGGACAGAGGTTGAGAGTCTAAGCCAGGCGCAAGACATTTGAGTTCATAAAACGAGCCAGCACTCCAGTCTAGGACACGGCTACCTCAGTGTTAAAAATCCAATGGGCAGAATTTTACACTCTGCAGGTGGGCGCGGGCCCGATCAGATACAAAATAGCGCGATGACATCGGGTGAGTGTCCCAACATCATCACGCACTTGCATGATATTTCAGTCAGCAGGCGCATGCCAGAGTCAGCAGCACGCCCGCCTACTAAGGCCATTAAAGTTTCAATTAACGGTACTTTTTCACTGCCCGTCTAACGTTAAGATGAGCAGGTGGGCAAATTAGCCAGGCGGCCTTCAGGATTTTGCGGAAGCCTCACCCAAGAGCGGGATGAGGTTTCCGATATCAGTTTAAATGTTTGGGCCGAGTTTTTTTATCTGTGTGTTTAGGTAAGTCTGACACGTGGGCATTTTTCCCTGCATTTTTACACCCTTATTTCTTGATTTTAAATTCTTCAGCTCCCTGAGGCAGCTCTCTGCACTCCCCCTCCCTCATTCAGGCAACACTCCCCCATGCAGACTTCAGCACTCGCTCTTCTCTCACTCCCGCTCAGGCAGCATAGCGCCTTTCAGGGTGCGTCCTACGAGCTCGGAACGGCGTTTGGGGGAGGGGGGGGCCGATCGCGGTCGGCTACCTGTCTCCTGATTGGTCCCGGGTCCATTCACCGTGCCCGCCTGAAAATCTTGCCCAATATTTGAAGAAATGTACAAAGTTATCCTGGTCAGCATAACCCTCAACCCCCACCCCACCCCTGACCGTGCGCAGAAGAGATTAAAACAAGAATAAAAGCAAAATACTGTGGATGCTGGAAAGCTGAAATAAAAACAGAAAATGGGGGCTAAGGAGACATTTGATAAAGGAAGCTGCAGAAAGTGGCATAAAGGCAAGATAGCAGAGAAAGGATAAAAATATGATTTAAAAAATGAGTTCAACAACTTCAGACCATGAACTCTCTTCTCCCTCCTTGCCCCTTTTTTAATCCAACAATTTTTTTATTTTCAATTATTTACTTATTCAACTTTTTAAAATTATTTTCTTTAATATTTTTTGTCCCTTTTGTGGGCAATACAGACGGGCCCTTCACAACAGGGCCATCGGTCACTTGTTCCATGTTGTGCTTTCACAGAGGGCTGACCCTTGTCCTGCTATTAACACATTCTGCTATCTTACTTTTATGCCACTATCAGCACCTTCTTTAGTCTTTAACACTACCAGTAAAACTCCTTTCCTCCTGTGTCCATGACGCCTTTGTCAAATTTCTCCTGAGCTCACACCTATCACTGACCTTTTTTTTTATTCATTCAGAGCTTCGCTGGCTGGGTCAGCATTTATTGCCCATCCCTAATTGCCCCTTGAGAAGTTGGTGGTGATTTGCCTTCTTGAACCGCTGCAGTCCATGTGAAGTAGGTACACACACAGTGCTGTTAGGGAGGGAGTTCCAGGATTTTGACCCAGCGACAGTGAAGGAACGGCGAATAGTTCCAAGCCTATTTTTCTCCATCTGCTCCATCCTCTCTTAAAACAGTATAAAATCCATCACATTTCTACCTCTCTTTAGCTCTGAAGGAGAGTCACATGGACTCGAAACGTGAACTCTGTTCCTCTCTCCACAGATGCTGTCAGACCTGCTGAGATTTTCCAGCATTGTCTGTTTATATCGCAGACAAGATTAACAGGTCGTTTGTCTCATTGCTGCTGGTGTGCTTAGGTTGTGTGCAAAATAGCTGTTGTATTGCCCACACAATCATGGTCTATTTTCTGTGAAACGTTTGGAGGGCTTTTTTTATGATAAAGCATCAAATAAGTGCAAGTCCTTCGCTCCTTTAGTTTCACATGATGACACTGGGGTAAAATGGAGTGGATATCAATGAGAGGGAGAATTTTGCAACCATCCCACGCTCGCATACTTTAAGGAGCAGGGACTGGCGATTGCAGACAAATCTCTACCAGAGACGAGTTAAATTATTTTCAAGGATGACAAAAAGTTTCAGGTACACAAAGGAAACAGGCTGCCAAGATGGGGAGGTGGTGGTGTGTAGTGCTATTGCCACTGGATTGGTAATCTTGAGACCCAGAGTCTCAGGGACCCTGATTCAAATCTGCCCAAGGCAGATGGTGAAGCTTGAATTCAAAATAATTTTTAAAACTTGGAACTAAAAGTCTAATGATGACCATGAAGCCATTGTTGTAAAAACCCATCTGGTTCACTCACATAAAAGCAAAATACTGCAGATGCTGGAAGTCTGAAACGAAACAGAAAATGCTGGAAAAACTCAGCGGGTCTAACAGCATTTGTGGAGAGAGAAAGGCAGGGAAGGGTCATACGGACTCGAAACGTTAAATCTGTTTCTCTCTCCACAGATGCTGTTCGGTCTGCTGAGGTTTTCCAGCATTTTCTGGTTTTGGTTTAACTAACATCCTTCCTTACCTGGCCTGGTCTACATGTGACTCCAGACCCACAGCCATGTGGTTAACTCTGAAGTGGCCCAGCAAGTCACTTGGCTCTCAAGGACAATTAGGGATGGGCAATAAATGTTGGCCTAGCCAGCGACACCCCCATCCCATGAACGAATGAAAAAAAAAGAACAGAAGCACAAAATAAAACGTTTGAAAAAAGTGGGAAATGTTTTGGTCTCATTATTTTTTTGAGCAATGAAACCTTTTTAATATCCCCATTGAAAGTGAATTCCTAATGGAATATCAGGTAAGCATTTCTCAGCGTGGGTCACCCACCAATCATTGGCCAACGCACAGCTTCACTTTGTTGAGTAAAAAATTCTGTTCTTGAAAGTATTTACATATTTTTATGTTAGTCAGAATGAGAAATAAAACACTTCACCAAATATATTCCTGATCCCAACTTCAAGCATTCCCAGGCCAAGTTTGATGTAAGTTACAGAGCCCTCCACGCAGTCCCATCAAGCATTTCCAGGTCATTTATGACATAGTATTAGACCTAGGTTGAAAAAAACCCTCGGTATAGTCCCAACATTCCTGGTTAAATATACATGGTTTAGAAGTAATTTATAGGGTTACCTGCTTAGTCTTCAGGTCCTGTGTAGATAGTATGGGTTAGATGTGGCTTAAAAGGCCTTCCCCTTGAGTCTCATTAAGCATTCCTGAGTTAAACATTAAATGGGGTAGATTTAGAATAAAGGATCCTGTATGCTATCCCATCAAGCATCTTCTAGGACAGGTATAACATGGGTCAGATATAGAATAACGCTCTCTCTACATTATTTCATCCAGTAATCTGAGGCCAAAAATAGTGTGGGTTAGCTGCAGAGTAAACCTCCCGATCCTTGGTTCCATCAGGTGTAGTACAGTACATGAAAGCAAAATATTGCGGATGCTGGAAATCTGAAATAAAAACAGAAAATGGTGGTAACACTCAGCAGGTCTGACAGCATCTGTGGAGAGAGGAAGAGAGTTAACGTTTCAAGTCCATATGACTCTTCTTCAGAGCTAATACAGTACATGATAGCTGCAGAATCAACCTTAATACTATCCTGCTCCATTAAACATTCCAAGATGACGGACAGCACTGGTTAGGTACAGGGGAGATCATTTTCAACTTCGGTAGAGCGCAGGACTGGCACTAGCTGTTTGACCGTCAGTTGCACAGCCCATTTCGTATTCCTTCCCAATGACTTCAATATTGTAGTTTCTTAATCACTAGGAATTAGATCAAGATCCAATTCTCATCATGTTGCACCCCTACTACTGACAAAGGCTAACTCTGTCACTCTGTACTCGACTTGGGCCTACGTCCAAGAGGTGAATATAGGAAACCAAGTGGTCCATTCAGCCCCTCAAGCCAATGCTACCGCTATTCAAGGAGATTATAGCCGATCTGGAACAGGTCCTAGTCTGCTTTTCCACACCACCTGTACCCCGCTGTCAACTACTTAAGCGACGCTAACACATAGGTTGGGGTATTGGGTGCCTATTCATAGGCAGCATGCTTGCAATTCTCTGATAGGTACTGGTTCTGGACAGGGACTTAGAAAATCTACCCTTAAAAGTCAAGTGAAATCCTGATACAGAATATCTATCAGTAGATCACACCTGATACCTGCAGTGTTAAAACAATTGATTGACTTTCTTTGGCTTGGCGTCCATTTATTGGATTATGCATCTACATTAAAGATCGTGTAAAAATGCCAATTTTAGCCCTTGTTAAGGAATCAAAGGCCAGGATTTTACAGCCCTGCCGTGGCGTGTCTCCCCCTGGTGGATGCAGTGAGCCATTTAAATCTCCATTCAGTTCGGCGGGACCGAAATATCAGGAGGCAGTAAAATCCTGGCCAAAGTGTTTGTTGGATTGAAGTATAAACAGGGGAATACTCAACAGGTCAGACAGTGCCTGAGTTATATCTTCATCAGAGCAAAACATTAACTCTGTTTCTCTCTCCACAGATGCTGCCAGACCTGCTGAGTTTTTCCAGCATTTTCGGTTTTTATTTCAGATTTCCAGCATCTGCAGTATTGCGTTTTTGCTTGTGCGCTTGTTGGATTGGAAGTTGACTTGAGGGCAGCAAAGGCATGGGAGAGACTCAGAGAGAGCGCGGTCATGATGAAAGAGCAGATACCCACTTGCAGTGGCCTGAAGTCAAAAACACCCCAGCCCATAATGCACTGATTGTGCAATTCTGGCTCCTGCCGTGATTGTGGACAAATCTCCACACAGAAGCCGTGTCAATTCAGTGGCTGTGAAGCCTGATTGTCATGAAATAACCCGGCAATCTCAGCCAAAAGGTGTCCACAAAGAGGGATCTGGTGGAAAAGGTCATAACTAGTGCCTAAAAGTCCCCTCCTGTGATTGGAGTGCAACCTATGCACACTCTAATTCAACTACTAATTTGCAATTTTCAGAATTTATGGTCGACTGACATCCAGCTTTGTCCCTTCTGAATTCTGATCTGAAATATACGTTGGAAACTTCCCCTAGTATCAACAGTTATAGCTTAAGACCTGAATTGTGTGGATTGATAATTTGCAGAACTCATATGTAAGTTTACATTATAAAGGTCAACAGAAGACGGCTTCACCTAAACATTCTGTCACTTGTTGAGCTGTGCAAGGGCTATAAACCAAAAACACCAAAACTGAGAATATTAAATTGGGGGTGTTGGGTAACTCTTTACAACCTTCCATCCATTAAAATTACGTAGAGCTTTACAGCACAGGAAAAGCCATTTGATGTAACTAGTGTATGCCTCATACAAGCTTCTCCCACCTTACTTCACCTCATGCTACCAATATATTCCCTTCTCCCTCACGAGTTATCTAGCTTTCCCTTAAATCTATCCCTTAAAACCACTCCCTGTAGTAGCAAATTCCACATTCTCACCACGCTTTGGGTAAACAATTTTTTCCGGGCTTGCTTATTGGATATCTTACAGCTGTCTGATTGAATCGGTATTTATGAATCCCATGTTTTGAACTTCCCCGCGTTGACTCTAGTGAACGCCTTTATAATTTTAACAGCTTCCATCTGGGTCAAATTAATGCGTTACGCATTGTTGATTGGTTCCTCTCCGCATGAGGGCGGAATCTTCCGGTCTCCCCAGCAGCAGGAAGCATGGTGGGCTGGAAAGTTTAATTTGGCAGGAGGCCAGGAATCCATTTCCCAATGACAGGCTGAACTTTAGCAATTATGTTCTTGGGACTTTTGGGGAGTCAGGAGGCGAGTTACTCGTCACAGGATTCCCAACCTCTGACCTGCTCTTGTAGCCACAGTATTTACATGGCTAGTCCAGTTCAGTTTCTGGACAATGGTAACCCCAAGGATATTGATAAGTGGGGGATTCAGCGATGGTAATGCCATTGAACATCAAGGAGCAATGGTTAAGTTTTCTCTTGCTGGGGATGGTCACTGCCTGACACTTGTGTGGCACCAATGTTACTTGCCACTTGTCAGTCAAGCCTGGATATTGTCCAGGTCTTGCTGCATTTGGACATGGGCTGCTTCAGTATCTGAGGAGTCACAAATGGTGCTGAACATTGTGCAACCATCAGCGAACATCCCCACTTCTGACCTTATGACGGAAGGAAGGTCATTGGTGAAGGAACTGAAGATGGTTGGGTCCAGGCTTCATGATGAACAATGTTAGGAAGACATTTTGCATGTGTTAGCACATCAGGCGCGTTCATCAAAAGGCCATCTCCATCCAAATTCAGTGCCCCGCCAGCGAGAAATTGGAACATTCACTTTTACGACTGTATATAAGAGACATGCGCCTGACGAGATTGACTACTTCCATGATTAGCGGTGAGTTGCTGCTGCATTGTCCTCTTTAGGGAGAGTCTGTAAACTCCAGTCCATACTTGGGACCGGGTGGTAACAGTGCAAGTTACATGGAGGGTGACCAAGGGAGGAAGAAGACTTAGCGAGGAAGAGTGGAGCAATGGCCAGGCAAAGGTGGAAGGGAGAGTGTGGGATGTCCGGAGAGTGACAGTGCGGGATGTCCGGAGAGGGAGAGTGCGGGATGTCCGGAGGGAGAGAGTGTGGGATGTCCGGAGAGCGACAGTGCGGGATGTCCGGAGAGGGAGAGTGTGGAGTGTCCGGAGAGGGAGAGTGTGGGATGTCCAGAGAGGGAGAGTGCGGGATGTCCGGAGAGGGAGAGTGCGGGATGTCCGGAGGGAGAGTGTGTGGGATGTCCGGAGAGTGACAGTGCGGGATGTCCGGAGAGGGAGAGTGTGGGATGTCCGGAGAGTGACAGTGCGGGATGTCCGGAGAGGGAGAGTGTGGAGTGTCCGGAGAGGGAGAGTGTGGGATGTCCAGAGAGGGAGAGTGCGGGATGTCCGGAGAGGGAGAGTGCGGGATGTCCAGGGAGGAAGAGTGCGGGATGTCCGGAGAGGGAGAGTGCGGGATGTCCGGAGAGGGAGAGAGCGAGGTGTCCGGCTGTCCTTTAAGTATGGCACCCGGTCCTTCAAACCCATGGGGTGACAATGAGGAAGGTGACTTCCAATCTGTCCCCTCATTGAGGGTCAGTGTGCTCCTCTTGGATGCATATTCACTGAGCTGGACAGTGGAAGGTTGAGCGTAATCAGTGTCCTTCCCCACCACGGGCAGGAATCACTCCTACCTCCACATCCATCACCGAACGCAGACTCCAAAGCGGAAGATTCCGGGTTCGGTGTGAGCATTTTGACGAATTGGAATTGAAAATACAAGAAAAATCATTGTGTATTCACTGGCCCCTGCAGGATTTGAAAAAAATATCATAACTATAAGATTTGAATTTATGGGGCGCCTGTCAGGCAGAAACTGCTCAAAGCCCTTCACACAATGGGATCTACATTTGCCTTAGATCAATGTTTGACGAATGGCTAAGGAACCCATGCAGGTTGGTAAATGAGTTGATATTTCCAAGCTTTGAGCGACCATCCAGGACAAACTGATGGACAATGACTGACCTGGTGACCCAGCTCTGCAGAGCAGTGCCTGTCCTGATATAGACGACTGAATGTAGCAGGAGGAGGCACAATGGCTCCCCCAGGATGTCATCACTACAAAGAGATTTGAGGTCATGGGTAAGAATGAGATGGGACTGGAGAAAGGATGAGATGAGTCAAGGAGACAAAGGGGAGAATGAAAGTAATGACAGCGATGGGATAGTTGAGGATTAGAGCATCATCTCACAGTACTATAAAGGAAGAATTGCATTTACATAGCGCCTTTCTCAGGATATGACCAACCAACCTCACAACACCCAAAGGACTCGGCTGCGGTAGAACAGATTGGGCACTGAATCTGTCACCTTTCTAACCTGTATGACTCATGCAGGGGCACACCAGGTAATGTATTATATACATGGTTCCTCTTCTTCCTTTCCTCTCTGGAAAATCGAAATATTTATATTAACAGAGCATCTTTCACCACTTCAGGACTCTCCCCAAATGTTGTAACGCCAATATTCTATTGTTTTTCCAAGTGCAGTTGTTGTAATGTGGGAAACACAGCAGCCAATTCTGACACAGGAAGCTCCACAAACAGCAAAGTGGTAATGAGAAGATATTCATTCGTGTAGGTGAAGGGATAAATATTGCCAGATATCTACTTCAAAGTATTATCTTGAGATATTTTACATTCACTTACAAGGCCAGATGAGCCTTGGTTTAACGTTTCATTGGAAAGATAATACCTCCAACAGTGCAGCACAACACTGGGTTGTAAGTCTGGACTTAGACCTACAGCTTTTTGACTCAGAGGGTTTTTTAAAAAATTCATTTACAGGATGTGGGCTTCGCTAAATGGACCAGCATTTATTGCCCGTCCCTAGTTGCCCTTGAGAAGGTGGTGGTGAGCTGCCTTCTTGAACCGCTGCAGTCCATGTGGTGTAGGTACACCTACTGTGCTGTTAGGGAGGGAGTTCCAGGATTTTGACCCAGCGACAGTGAAGGAACGGCGATGTATTTCCAAGTCAGGATGGTGAGTGACTTGGAGAGGAACTACCAGGTGGTGGTATTTCCATGGATCTACAACCCTTGCCCTTCAAGATGGTAGTGGTCGTGGGTTTGGAAGGTACTGTGGAAGAAGCCTTGGTGAGTTGCTGCAGTGCATCTTGTAGATGGTACACACTGCTGCTACAGTGCGTCGGTGGTGGAGGGAGTGAATGTTTGTGGAAGGGGGGCCCATTGAGCCACAGCAGCTGAGGAAGGGGGTTCCAGAGTGTCGGGGGGTGAGATGGATGAAGAAGGTCCATTGAATTTAAACAATAGCTTTCACATCTTGAAGCTGTTTGAGTTTTTTTTTTAAACATATAATCTTTTAAAGCAAGCGTTCATACAAATGACAACATACTCACCAATTCACAGTTTAATTAAAATCACTGGGACTAGAAGATCTATGCCAAACATTTGGTCAGCAGATTAGTGTGGGCAGTGTAATTGAATCCTTTCTGCAGTTCCAACTCTCAAGTGGAAACACTTCAATATCCTCTTACAATCCACGCCATCATTCCATTCAGACATCATGTGCTGCGGTTGTGAAATTACAGTCTGGTTAGGGTCATCTAAAACGGCCGGGTTCATGGTAACCTGTCTGCACGCTAAGTTTACAATGGAGCTTTTGTGACCAACCAGCAGGCATTACCTAAGATCCATCAGATTTAGTATTTTTTTCACGTCCTCATTGTGTGTTCGAAACAAAACTTGCAGGTTCTCCGGTGCTTCAGCTATGTAGGTAGATTGGAGAAGTTGGGACTGTTCTCGCTGGAGAATAGAAGTTTGAGAGTAGGTTTGATGGAGGTGTTCAAAATCATGGCTGGGATTTTATGGGCCCGCTGCAGCGTGTCTCCCCCTGGTGGACGCGGTGAGCCAGTTAAATCTCCATTCAGTTCGGCGGGACCGTAATATCCCGTCGGGTGGGTGGGAGGAGCCATAAAATCCTGGCCCATGAGAGCCAGCGTAGATGGAGAGAAACTGCTCCCATTGGCAGAACGATCGAGAAGGTGAGGGCACAGGTTTAAGGTAATTGGCAAAAGAAACAACAGCGACATGAGGGGAAACTTTTTCACGCAGCGAGTTAGGATCTGGAATGCAATTCAGCAGAATGTGGTAGAAGCAGATTCAACTGAGGCTTTCATAAGGGAATTGGATTATTATCTGAAAAGGAAGAATGTTCAGGGTTACAGGAGAAGGTGGGAGAGTGGCGCCAGGTGAACTGCTCCTTAGGAGAGACAGCACAGACACGATGGGTCAAATGGCCTCCTGTGTTGTGATTCTGATTCTGTAATATAGCCTTCCACAACCATAGGGCATCCTAAAGTGCTTTACAGCCAATGAAATACTTCTTGAAGTATAGACACTGTTGTAGTGTAGGGAACAGAGAAGCCAGTTTGTGCACAGCAAGCTCCCACAAACATCAACATGCGATATTCTATTTTTAATGATGCTGATTGAAGGATAAATATTGGCAAGGGCATTGGGGGTAACTCATTTTCTTCTTCACTTGGAAGGGCAGACAAGGCCTCAGTTTAATGTCTCATCCAAATGACAGCACCATCAACAATGCAGCACTCACCCAGTACTGCACTGGGTGCGTCACCCTAATTTGTGTGCCCAAGTCTACAGGCCAGGACTTGAACCCACAACCTGCTGACTCAAGAGGTGGAAGCACAACCCATCTCACCTGACAGACACCAGGGACAGAGCTCATGAGTTAGATGGTGTACTGCTGCCACTCCCTGTGGGTGTGCATCCCTCTCAGTTGTCGTGAGGCTTTTTAAGTTTCAACTGGGCAAAGCACATTCCCATCCGTTTCAGCGAGCAATGCTAGAGATATTCCAACATCGGCCAGAAGAGGGAAGAAACCCTTAAAACTGTTGGGCCTAAAAGATGACAACATTTCCAAATATTCCCGCAGATTTTTTTTTCATTTCTCTTTAAAGAGAATCTGAAGACAAGGAACAGAAAATGCTCCGGATGGGCTTTTATTTCCTTCTTCTTAATGTTTTCAGACCGTTGGTTATAAATGTTCGAAGGTGATCGTGACCCAGCATCTCTCAGTCTCAGAGAAAACACACACTGAAGATTCCGACACATGTTATTTGTTATGGAGATAGGCTTCAGGGAAATTTCTCTTACTCATATTAGAGAAAAGAAGATCAAGAGGAGATAATGCATGTTGATCATCAGGATAACAGGGAAAGTTGATGCTGTGGTTACAAACATGTGAGCACATGTAAATGAATACAAAGCTGCTATGATCATTGCTCCAAAGATGTTAGAAACTGTGGAGGTCCATGTACATAGATCACTAAAATGTCATCAACAGGTACAGAAAATATTTAGGAAAGCTAATGAAATGCTAGCCTTTAAGCCTAGAGGACTTGAATTCGGATTAGGGCGTTGAAGTTCGGGCCTCTCCCTCCATACAAAGCACTGGTGAGATCACACGTGGAGAACTGGGTTCATTATGAGGGAACCACAGCTTATGGACGATGCACCGACTGTGGGAGTTTACCAGGATGCTACCTGAACTCCAAGGGGTAAATTCCAAGGAGACAGTCCGCAAACTAGGTTTGAATTCCTTGAAATTTAGAAGGTTAAGGTGAGGTTTGCTCCAAGTTTTTCAGGTAATAAGGGGAACTAATAGGGTAGATAGGAAGAAGCTATTTTCACTGGTTGAGAAGTGTAGAACCAGAACCGTAGGACAGAATCGAGCCAGGTTTGCACTAAGTGTGGTAGCGGGTGGGTAAAATGACGTTTTACCTCCCAGCTGCGACAGTGGGTTTTCACGTTGTATCATCCCAAACCCGCCACGTTAATTATGCATTCCCAGGAAACACACCGTTTCCACAGTGGGCGGGCTCCAATTCACCTACCATGCCGTCACCTCGCCGCTTCATCACACCAGGCACCAGCTTTAAAGTCCAGCCGCTGTCAGTGCTTCCAACCCAGGACTGCAGCAAAGAAGACATGGCCCTGAAAGGCAAGAAGGCTGCAGCCCTCGAGTACATTTGGGACACCATGGAGGTCCCGCTGTGATGTCCTCTACCCCCGCTCTGGCCGCAGGAGGGGCAGCAACATTACCACTCCGGCTTGGCAAGCGATGGCGGTGGTGATCAGTGCCAGTGCTGCGCAGAAGAGGTTGGCCATCCAATGCAGACAGAGGGTGAATGATTTCATCCGTGCAGCCAGGATAAGGCAACCATCTCATCACTCTAAACTCACTCACTCACAAGCCCATCACACATTCACTGGCATCTCACTCACTACCAGCTCAAGGGACATCACCACTCACTCTCTCACACACACACCCTCACATCTCCATCTGGCCTCATCTCCTCTGGAGGCTGCCTCCTCATCCCTCACCATCTTGAGGCCACTTGCACAGATCAACATGTGGGCCCCCCATTCACACACATGCCCTGGGAAACCCTCCTTCCCCAGTACAGCTCTCGTCCTGCTGCCCCTTCCCTTGCCCGAGGCCACTTCTCCCCCTTCCCCAAGCAAGCCCCAACCCTGCAGCCATTGAAAAGCCAGCCACAAATGGCTGGTCTGGTAGGTAGAGACAGGCCCGTGAGCCCCTCTAAAAGTGACGTGGTGCTGTCTGCCAAGCCTGGCGCTGATGACCGCACGTGCTGACCGAAGCAAGGTAGGCAAACAAACCTCGAAGTCCCGAGCGACGTGCAGTTCGCCAGGTGTTGTTGTGAAACACGTCGGCGTGTTTCCCTGCTGATGCGGGTGGACGATCCAGTGGGGCGGGGGGTGGGTGGTGGAGGGGGGACGATTTCGGTGAGCACAGTCATAATAATAATATGCTGATTGTATTACAATGAGGTTCCCGAAGTCCGATGGTGGAGAATGTGGCTCGCCCATCGGCGGGTGGAGCGGACGATCATGAACTGGTTTCACGCCCTCGCGGAACCGATCGCGTCACATTGCCCGCTCACGCCACCCAACATGCCCAATGCCGGCGGGCATGGGAAATCCCAGCCACGGTCTAAAAATTAGGGTCAGATCATTCAGGAGCGAAGCTAGGAAACATCTTTAGACACAAAGCAGTGGCATATGTACGGAACTCTCTTCTGTAATGCTGGGTTAACTGCTAAGATTCAATCTCAGATCAAAACAAAAGTCTTTTGTCAAACAAAGCTTAAGGGATAAGTTTGGGTACAGATGTTATGGAGCGACTAACATCCTACTCTTGCTTTTATGTCCAAACTTTTATTTGCCTTCTAAGTTCCAAAAAGCACTTTCCTACACACGCTACACGCTACATCCCACCATTACCTCTGCTACTGAAGGTATACGGAGGTAATGTTTTTGCCCCTTTTGGTCTGTTTTCCCGTTAACAATATATCTCAAAAATCAATGGTCAGATTTGAACAGAACTTGGTAAATAGACAGGGTATGGCCCAAGGGAGAGCTGATTAATTGTTGGTGAAGATCTGCATCCGGATCCTGGATTGTTTTAAAGGATCTGTTAACATTGAGAGATAGGGTGAACTGACCTTTTATTCCCCAAATGTTGTGGATTGTCTCAGCTGCTGTAGTGGCATTTGTCACTGTTGTCACAATGGGAGCAGAGTTTTCAGAGAAAGTTGTTGGACGTGGATTGGCCTGAAGCCTCCCTCAGTGAGTTGGAAGCTCTTAATAAAAAGATTTCTTTTTACAGCTTTGTAGTCACAGGGCATCAACCAGACACAAAAATGCCTCAAGGAAGAGGTGGAATAACTTTGAGTTTACACAGTGTGGCAGATGTTTGCACTCCACTGAGTGTCCTCTTTAATTGTTCTCACTGCGTTTGAACCAAGCCTGACCACACCATCTGTTACTCGAGCTCCTTCAACCCCAAAATTCCCCGGAATCTTCTAACTTTCAAATCTCTTTGCGTCAAAGTGAAACTGCTTCCTAATATAATTGGTGCCTCTTTCATAGGTTAGTTTAGTGATCTCACATTTGGGAATCTTGCTGGTGAACGCATGTCAGAGATCAGGTCACAATACTGCAGAGCATTTGACTTGAGAAAGTTTCCATGATTGGTCCACAGGTTTGTAAAGTTGAACCTTTTCAGGTTTGGTGCTGTCCTGCACTAATACCCTCAACCCAACATGTACTATTCTCTGTTCCAGATACCCAGGTGGTGAAGGATACAACTGAATCCTAATCTCTACACACTGATAGGCTTTTATTTATGGAGATGCACATTATAAGCGCGCACCCCCAAACCCAAAAAACATAGGATGGAATTGTAGCAGATTTCCACAAAGTGCTGTAGCGGGCAGGGAAATAACCATTTTACCCTCTGGCTGCAGTGGCGGGTTTTATGTGCCATATTGCCCCATTCCCGCCTCATTAATTATGCAGCCATAGGGAACACACCGTCTCGCTGGCCTCCAATTTGCCCGCCACCCTAGTGCTTCCTCACGCAGGCTGCCATATTTAAACTGCAGCCGCGTGCACGTTTCTCAATGCTTGCACACCAGGACTGCTCCGGTGAAGACATGGCCCCAAAAGCCAAGAGGAGTGCAGCACCGCCCCCGCAACACTGCCCCCCCAACCCCCCCCCACCCCCCCAGCTTGTAATGAGACATTAAAGTGTGGAAATTAGGTTCCTGCTGTTCGGTGGTGGGAAACACAGGCTGCCATTGACGGGTGGAACAGACGATCACAAATTGGTTTCATGATGGCGTGAAACCAATTTTTGGCGGTCTCGCCATATTGCCCTCCTTGCCCACCATGATGCCCGATGCCAACGGGGCCGGAAAATTCCGGCCATCGTTTCAGTCTACTCCTATATATAGATCCAGTGAATCCCCAATGAATGCCCACCACCTGAACACAACTACACGCTCAACTACTATGCAACTAACAAACTGTTGACCTTAACTCACGTTATTGGCCTTAATTTTCGCGGATGGCACTGTGGGTACCTAAAAGAGAGAGAGGATGTGTAAGAATTCAGGTGGCACAACGGCAGTCTGTTGAGAATGCGCCAATTATCTTATGGAGGTACCTAAACGTCCTGACAATGCCTTTCAGGGGAGCCATTGGGGAAGGAGAGAAATTACAAATCAGGACCTTCTTCGTGAGGAAGTTCAACGGGAGAGTCAACCCCAGATGGCTTCCTGCATCGCTTGTACTCACTCAGCCGGCAGAGTTTGCAGTTTGGTGTGGGGGTGCACGCCTGGCCTGCTCGAGCGTAAAATAGCGCGTGGTGACATCGGCCGAGCGTCCCAATGCCATCCCCCGCTCACCCGATATTTCTGTTGGCGGCACACGTGGAAGAGCCCCCGCCGACAATTAAGAGGTCAATTAAGCCCATTGGAGTCCCAGTTGTCCCCGATTTCTCGTGCTCCGTCCATCATTACGGTCGGCGGACAGGGTGAATCTGCCTAGGCAGGATGAAGTTTCCATTATTAAATTCAAAAAAAGAAAAATGTGCGGACAGAATTCTCATCATTTATATGTTCAGGTGACTGATTCTGATTCTGATTCTTGGACATTTTTTTCCGGAGTTTAAAATATTTTTCTTTACTGTTTTTAAATGCTTTTCAGCTCCCTGAAGCTTAGCTCGCTGCCTTCAGGGAGATTTTACTCCGCGCTCACCCTGCGCCCACTTCAACGCCCACCCTCCTCCCGCCCTCCACCTCCCCCCCCCCCCCCCACCCTGGCCCAGCGCGCGTTTCACACCGGCCGGCCGTTACTTAAAATCGCAGTCAGTGGTCCGTTCCCCGGCCGATCCTGGAACCCCGCTGTCCGCGCAGGCTGACCGATCTGTAAATTCTGGTCCAATATTCCAAAGGCAGATACCAGGGAACAGGCCACGAGGCTGCCCAGCACAGGCAGATCTAAGCAGAGGGGAAAAATGGCAGAGGATGGCTCAATACACAAGTTATGTCGCTTCAGGATTATCGAAAGTTGCAGTGAATGACATGTAATCACTGCTGTGATGTAGGAAACTCAACATCCAATTTTCACACAGGGTTAAAAATTGCTAAGGATGGTGGTCCCCTGCTTCTCCAAAATAGTGTCAGAGGATTGTTTATGTCCATCTGAGGGGGCAGGCAGTACCCTCAGTTTAAACATCTCACCCAAAAAGGCGGCACCTCCGACAGTGCGGCACACCCTCAGTACTGGAATTTGGAGTGTCAGCCTAGATTTCGGCGCTAAAATCTCTGGAGTGGGGCTTGAACTTACAACTTTCAATCTACGAGCTAGAGACTAGAGTGCTACCCACTGAACCATAGCCGGTGCTGGCTCTAACCCCAATCTGTCCTGAGAGCCTGTGTTGGAATGGTGCTTGCTTATAGACAGTCTCAGGATCTATGGAGTGGGAAAGTTAGTCCCAATCTTGGTTGATGTGTGAATACTTCAATGTGAGCATTCAGGTCAGGATCTGGCATGGCTGTGGTGCCCTCCAAGATCAATTAGCCCAATAACCATAAGACCATATGACATAGGAGCAGAAATTAGGCCAATTGGCCCATTGAGTCTGCTCTGCCATTCAATCATGGCTTATAAGTTTCTCAACCCCATTCTCCCGCCTTCTCCCCGTAACCTTTGATCCCCTTACCAATCAAGAACCTATCTACCTCGGTCTTAACTACACTCAATGACCTGGCCTCCACATCCTTCTGTGGCAATGAATTCCATAGATTCACCACTCTCTGACTAAAGAAGTTTATCCTCCTCTCTGTTCTAAAAGGTCTTCCCTTTACTCTGAGGCTGTGCCCTCGGGTCCTAGTCTCTCCTACTCATGGAAACATCTTCCCCATGTCCACTCTATCCAGGCCTTTCAGTATTCTGTAAGTTTCAATAACGCTCACTCTAGTGTGAAGGAGGCCACTAGGGTGGGGGTGTAGGGTCATATGTGTGCATGAAGCTGCACCTTCAGTGAGGATGAGGAGAAAATTGGAGGAGAGAAAGAATACAAAACAACTTTCTGCCTGGTGATAACATGAGCTGCGACTCAGCCTCACTGCTCAGTCAGAAGGTTGTGGGTTCATGTCCCACTCCTGGTGGAGAACTGAGGGAGTGCTGCACTCTCAGAGGTGCCATCCTGCATGTAAGATTTTAAGCTAAGGCCATGTCTGCTCTCTCAGGTGGATGTGAAAGATCCCATGGCACTATTAGAGAAAAAAAGGGCAGGTCTCGAAACGTTAACTGTGTCCCTCTCTGCAGATGCTGTCAGACCTGCTGAGTTTTTCCAGGTATTTTTGTTTTTGTTTTGGATTTCCAGCGTCCGCAGTTTTTTTGTGCTTTTAATAATGAGAAAGATTCACCGTAATTATCATATTGCTGCTTGTGAGAACTTGCTGCTTGCAAATTGGCTCCCCTGTTTGCTACAACAGTAACTACACACACAAAAAAAACACTTATTTGGCTGTGACTTGTTTTGGAATGTCCTGGGGTTGTGAAAGGTGCTTTACAAATGCAAGTTTTTTCTTTCAGAATAATAATATATTCAAGGACAGAGTCTTCTTGCCTCTTGTTGTGGAGCAGGAAGCGCTGCCCTTATAAGGGCATCTCTACTCTGTAGAGAATGGTACTAAATCATTTATTCTGTGGTGGCAACTCATTCGGGAGAATGGTATTAAATCATCTGCTGTTTATAAGCTTTATATCCATTCAATCTCAAGCATTCAGTGAAAGAATCCGGTGCTTGTTCCTTTGTTAGTTTACTGATGTGCCTGCTCCCTGTTTTCTTTATGCAAAGTGGCATAACCTAAACATTGAAAACGTTTAAAGGGATCGTAACCTTTGATTTTACGCTTGGCAGCAAAATCCAGAAAGAAAGGGGAAAAGTATTTACTCTGGCCTGTAAACTTTTATCAGCTACATGCTTCAAAGGACTTGGAACACTGTTCTTTCACCTCTGACCTTTCACCTCTGTGACCTAGGTTCACCTCTACCCCATTCTCTTCCCTTTTATTTTAAGGATCCTGAGTGAAATCGTACAGCACAGAAGACGGCCATTCAGCCCATCAGGCCTACAATGAAATAGCTACCCAATTACTCCCACCCCATCCCGTTCATTCCCCATAGGCTGTAAGTTTTGCTTTTTCAAGTGTTTATCCAATTTCCCTTTTAAAAGTTATTATCTGATCTGCTGCCACGTATCCCCCTTAGATTTTTCACCGATTATCTTAAATCTGTTTCCTCTGGCTACTGACCCTGCTACCATCGGAAACTGTCTCTCCCTGTCAACTTTATCAATGCCCCTCGTAACTTAAATCTCTTCTTCATGTTGAATCTGGGGTGGGGAGTGGTGCAGGGAGGTAAATTCAACCCCGTTCATATTCCAGGGCTGAGAGGTCAGGAGGGGAGTCAGCGCTGGACAAGTCATTTGGGAAGACTCTTTGAAGGGTGGGAGCGCATTGCCGAACCCCTCAATAAGATTTTCAGTACTCATTTTCTGCAGACTTGCTAAAGTGAATCAGTAGCCTATGAATATGATTCAATAACAGCGTTAGCGAAGGTTAGAGTTAGCTGACATTGCTCAGGTCCGGCAGAAATAGGTTTGCAGGGTCTTGTCCTCAAATCGTTTCTATTTTTAAAAGTATAAATTGCAGGTGATTTGATGGTTAATAGCAATAGCCCTCCCTATGCATCCATTTCCCCCCTTGCTGGGGGAGTGTTGCATTAGTACTCCTGTTCGGTTCTTAGTTCTGAAGAAGCATCCGTAGCCACAACTGGGTCTATCTCTCTGTGGTTGCTGACTGACCTGCCTTTAGCTTTCCACCGGCTTGCTGCACAATGGGTCATGCGAGGACCCCTGTCAGCTCAGGTCCTACATCAGACTGGGCGCCAAGGAAACGGTTCTGAGTCCACAGGTCGGACAAGCCCTGTGCTTGGTGCCAGTGCTCAGGAGCAATGGGGAGGTTAAGGAGAGACTTATTCAGGATAATCAAAACGGCGAGGGGTTTCTGGTAGAGAAAGCAGCATCAAACTGTTGACTCTGTCAAGAGGTTTCACAACCAGAGGTCACAGGTTTTAAATGTTTGCAAAGGAGCTAGAGGGGGAAAAAAAGGCAAAGCATTTTCACACAAAGGGTTTCTAAGATCTGGAATGCACTACTTCAAACGGTGGTGGAATCAGGACTTCTGAAAGGCAAAATTGGACATGTTTCAATTGATGTTGAAAATAATGTAATTTGCAGGATTATGGGGAGAAGCAATGGAGCGGCACTAAATGACAAAACTGTTCCGAAGAGCCAGCAGAGCCATGACAGGTCAAATGGCCTCCTTCTGTGCTGTAGGGCTCTGAATCCATGATGCCAATGTTGATTTTGGGGGATAAGCTGTAAGGCAAAGCCTGTACCAATCACGTCTAGATTTTTGGCCTGCCCACAGGAAACCACATAACGCAGTCAGGAACAAGTAAATGGCTTGCAGCCTTTGGCCAAGGGCCCTGTGGTTTTGTGAACCTAACATGAACCTGTTCTTTCCTCACGTGATTGAGGCCTGGATCTTCTGCCATCTGGGACATCAAAGAGCCAGTTCAGCATTCCTCCCTCTGCCTTGGCTTTCAAGCTACCTTAAAGGGAACTAATAGTTTATTGGATGACCTAGTTAAGTCTTCAAATTTAACCCAATTATTTAGTAGATCAATGAAGTCACTCCAGAAAAAAAAACAGTTTCACTGTGGTGAGGGTTTCAACTTCCAGGGGCTAATGTTAAAAATGAACAGGTTGGGAGCAAAAAAATGGAGATCAGCAAGATTCCACAAACAGCAATGAGATAAACGTTCAGATAATCAGTTCTAATGATCACATGACTGTTTATGGCACCCTGCTGTCTACAGAATGGCCGCCACACTACCAGCACAGTCTACCTTGACTTCCCCAATGACAATCTGCCGGACCAAACTTTTGCTGGCCCCTCCGACCCCTCCTTTTCCTGGCCCGGTGTCTATTTTCCATAAAGCTATTTGTCAAGCACCTTAGGACTTTCACATGAAAGATGGTATTTATTTAGGTATAGCTGTTGTAGAATGACTCTTCCAACCTCCAGGTGTATTTACCCTGCTGCACCATCGGGGGAGCCGGTGTGTCATTTCTGAAATCTGTGTGTTGGCTGTGGCATCTGCAGACGGCGGAGAGAATGAATTGTTTCTTTCTGTCTGTCTGTTTGTCCTAATATGGGACCTTGACATCTCACTTACTCCTGCAGGAGGTCAACAGCGCTGCTTTATTTGAAAACACGGCTGATGTAATTATTCACTTCAAAGATGCAACAATGTCTTTCTGAGCTCAGCCAGTCCCTTGGCTCCACAAACAAAGCCAGCAACGAGATTTTCTTACGTGCACAGTACTCTCTGTGACGAGCTGCCAGTTCCCTGTGGCTAGCCATCACCATGTATCCTATCCCTTCCCTTTATGTCTTGTGCCACATGTGTTTCCAGCTTTGGAGAATGCTCTGTGATCATTGATGAGTCTGACCATATCAGAGGGGCATAAACCAGCCGCAGAGTAGCAACAGGAAATGACTGCAACAGAAGTAAGGGACTGAGCTGCTATTCTTTCTACACGCTAGCAGTGTGGAACACACACATGCTGGGCGCCTGGCATCTCCTGTGCCAGCTTACACTGTCAAGCGGGTGGATTGAAATCTGAACGAAACCCACATCAAAAAACTTACACAAAAAAAATAATAATTTCAAGGTGGTGACCTGACTTTGAATCCTGGATGCCACTTGTCATGTTATGCGTGTTCCAAAACTCTTGATTAGGCTGTCTCATAGTCACTTCCAAGTCTTCATGTATGTAAGCCATCTGAACTGCTCGGTGCGACTCAAGCCTTGTGATCACTGCTTGGTATGATTATGTATGTATACCATCTTCAAATAGACTCCAGCTTGTGATACACTCCCAGGTTACAATGATATGCTTGGAGAACGGCTGTTTCTACTTTAGCAAAAGCCTCGACTTTGAGGAGGTTTCACTGAGGTCTTTCAAAGCGTTAGAGACATGCTTCATATAAAGGACCCTTTGAACTAGATAGGGTTGGGAAGAGCTGGGCCATGAGTACAAGTTAATTAAACATTTAACTAGGTTAGATGTACTCCCTCGAACAGAGCCTTAAAATCTGGAACAAGTTACTGGTTGTTGGGTGTCGATTTGCTGCAAGGAGGAATAAAGGAGCTGTTTAACAACAACAGTTGCATTTATTTGGCGCCATTAACATAGTAAAGCACCCCGACGTGCTTCATTATCAAATAAACTTTGGCACCAAGATGTAGAAGGAGATAATAGGGCAGATGACTGAATGCTGGGGACTGAGGAGCAGGTTTTAAGGGGCATTGTAAACAACAGGAGGAGGTCATTTGGCCCCTTAAGCTGGTTAAGCCATTCGATTAGATAATGGCTGATCTGCAACCGAACCTCATATACCCACCTTTGCCCGATATCCCTTATTCCACCCATGGTTAACAAACTGGCCTTAAAGGAGGAGAGGTGGGGGAGTGGGAGTGGGGAGGTTGAAGGCAGGAATTCCAGAGTTAGGGCTCAGGTAGCTAAATCCACAGGCACCCCAGGCGGGTGGAATTGAGGGATTGGAGCTGGGCTGTGCACCAGAACTTTGATGACAGGGTATGCGGGTATTGAGCAAGCTGCTTCCGTCACTAAAAACCATTTCTCTGGCGTTGCAGCATCACATCAACAATGGTGAGGAAATTCACCCATTCCACTGTCGTCTCCCATCTTCTTGTGTTCGTGAAGAGAATTTTGAAATCCAAGTAAATGAAGCTGGTGAGGGATATGTAATGGGCGCTGGCCCACTTAATTGTCCATAGCCCAAATGCCGCCCCTTATTGTTTGGACCCATGTGCTATTGCTTCCAACATTAGTCCAACTTATCTACTAGGGTGGTGAGTTTGTGTGAGTTCTCACGATCTCAGGTGAAGCCCTGTTGTATTTTAACCCATTGTTGTATATAGAATCAGGGAATGAGGTCATTTGGCCCATGGCACTAGCGCCATTTCTGGCACTTCAACTGTAGTGGTCTAATCCCATTTCTCTGTCATTTTGCACCCCGCACCCCCACCACCCTTAATATATACCCACAGCAGTGAGGGGGCTCAGCACGTTGTGTGGTCTGATTTAATGAGGGCACAAATACGAGAATTAGACATGGAGATTTCCAGCAGCTGCTGCCTTTGCTAACTCAGTTTTTCCAAGAGCAATTTAGGACTGTACCAATCTCCCACACCTCAATCTTCAAGCCCCGTCAGGACTCATTTAAAGAAAATCTGTCCACCGCCTGCGCTCATTGTTCACCTCCTGTGAAAATCCCCCAGTGGAAGATTATGGAGGGCAGGAAAATAGCAGGAAAATTGGGTGAGCTGGAAATCAAGCAGCTGACTCTGCAACAAAAGCAAAATACTGTGGGTGCTGGAAATTTCCATGTCTGATTCTCTGATTTGTGCCCTCATTAAATCAGACCACACAACGGGCTGAGCCCCCACACTGTTGTGGGTATATATTAAGGAGGTTGGTGGGAGTGGGGGGGAGGGTGCAAAATGACAGAGAAATGGGATTAAACCACTACAGCTGAAAAGCCAGAAATGGCACTAGTGCAATGGGCCAAATGACCTCATTCTCTGATTCTACATACAAAGACGGGTTAAAATACAACAGGACTTCACCTGAGCTCGTGAGAACTCACACAAACTCAGCACCCTAGTCGATAAATTAAAAAAAAAGCCTTGCACACACTCCAGCAAGACGCAACTTGACAAGAGCATCTGTTGTACTTGGTATTAATAAAATGGCACACAGATAAGAAAGCGCTTGCTCCACCTTGCAGCTGGGAAGAGAATAAAAGCGTGCTTGTAGTGCTGTCATCAAGACAAGGGACTGCTCCAATTTCTGTTCAAACATTATAATCACCCATCAGATTCACACTCTCCGCCAGCAACATGACGCTAGAAAATAGTACCAGCTTTGAAACACTTCAAAAGCGAGCACCTTCTATTGAGACACTGGCTTTTAACGAGCTATGATTAGTTAGCGGCTTAAATAGGAGAGCAATGAATGATACTTGACTCTCTGCAGTTTAATTGAATCCTCCAACATAGGAACCATCGAGAACAGTGATACTGTGAAGGAAACAACTTACATTGTTACAGCACCTTTCCACAATCTCAGGATGCCCAAAGCCCTTCAGCAAATGAAGCAGGTTTGAAGTGTAGTCACTGTCGGAAGGCAGGGAACTCCATTACCAATTAACACCCAGCAAGCTTCCACAAACAGCAGCAAGACAATGACAAGATAGTTTGCTTTAGCAAATGTTGGTTGAGGGATAAATATTGACCAGGAGACTGGGGAGAGCTTCCCTGCTTTCCATGGGATTGCAGTATTTTTACAGGTCAGAAGGAGGCCATTCGGCCCATTGTGTCAGCGCCAGCTCTTCCTCAAAATAGTGCCATTTACCTCCACCCGAGAGGTCAGACAGACTCGATTTATTATTTCATCCAAAGGATGACACCAGCAAACGTACAGCACCCTCCGATTTACATTTCAGCCCAAACCTTATGCTCACATCTCTAAATTGGGTCTATTAACCCACAACCTTCTGAATCAGAGGCCAGAGTGCTACCTACTGAGCCACGACTGACACTAATTAATTAGCCCAAAAGGAAGTGAATCATTCAACGTTAACCTGGTCGAATGTATATTTGAGTCATGGAATTCAGTGATTATTCATAAGTGATCCAGTTTGGATAGAAGATAAAAATATAAGAATTAGGAGCAGGAGTAGGCCATTCAACCCCTTGAACCTGCACCACCATTCAAAAAGATCATGGCTGATCTGATCTTGCCCTCAACGTCACTTTCAAGCTTGTTCCCCAAAACCCTTGACTATCCTGTAGGTCAGAAATCTGTCTTGAATATATTCAATGACTCAGTCTCCACAGCTCTATGGGCTACAGAATTTCCAAGATTCTACCCTCTGTGAGAGGAAATTTCTTCTCATCTGTCTTAAATCAGAGACCCCGTATCCTGAAATTATGCCCCCTCATTCTAGATTCCCCCACAAGGGGAAACATTCTCCCAGCACCCACCCTGTCAAGCTCCCTCAGAATCTTATATGTTTCAATAAGATCACCCCTCATTCTTCTAAACTCCAATGAGTATAGGCCCTAGCTGCTCACCTTTCTAATAAGAAAATCCCTTCATCCCAGGAACCAGCCTAATTTCCATTTCAATGCATTTCCATTTCCTTGAGGTCAAGGGTCTTTCCCATTGGGAGCTGAGTAACCCTGGAGGTGAAATTTTAATTTTTGCCTCTGGCATGGGGGTCAAACACGTGAGTGAAAGACTCCTCTTGCTGTACTAGGTTACATGTGAAACGAGTTTGAATCAGCTCAATCCATTGTCAATAGAAAACTGCTTCTAACTTGGAGCAGAGTTGGGGCAGCTTACTCAGAGAGCTCACTAGATGTGAGAAATAGATCAGATAATATCCCAGTGGTGCAGTATGAAAAGCTATTCTGTATTGGGGTGGGATGGAGAGGTGGTGGCAAAACTCATTGTGGGAGGCGGAGGAGATGGAAGTTCAACCTGGATTGACTTATGCTGTCCTTGATAGAGTTCTCTAAGGTTATGAAAGAGTTTCAATAGGATTGACGTAGAGATGTTTCTACTTGCAGGGAAGACCAGACCCGGGGGAACTAAAAAATCTAATAGGGAATTCATTCAGAAGAAACTTCTTTACCAGAGTCTTTAGAATGTGTAATTTGCTAGCACAGGAATTGGTTGAGGTGAATGGCATTGATCCATTTACATGACGCTGGATAAACACATGAAGGGGAAAGGAATAGAAAGATATGCTGATAGGGTGAGATGAAGAGGGGTGAAGATGAGGAGCAAATACACAGGAGTGGACCTGTTGGGTTAAATATCCTGTTTCTGTACTGCCAAATATTTTGTAGTTCTAAGTAAGACCAATCTGGTGTACTTGATGCTAATATTGAATGTTGCAGGAAAGGTCCAAGAACATATCTCACTTTAGCAAAAAAATCATTTTTATTGAAAAGTACTAAAGAGCAGTATATGTGCTTATGATCTCACTACATCACAGGGTTCCCATTCTTGGTTCTTAGGAGACAAAGGAGCATCAGAGCAAGGGTTGTTACTCAATGGTGAATTGAAACCAAGTAAATTAAATAGGAGAAAGGAACACCAGCCCTTTGACAGAATAAAAAGCAACAGCCACCAGAGGTTGTGTAAGGGCAGTAGTGTTTTGAGGGGGTTGTGGGCTAATGGTATTTTGGCTCTGATTGTGCCTGGGTCTGCCTGTGGAGAACCTACATATATACAAGGGCTCCTGTCCAAACTGTTACATCATTAATCAGCAGAAGGCACAGATGCAAAGGGAAGGCTAGTGAGGTAAAACGTTAACAAGCCTTTCAGAATAGAAACTAAACAGCCATGGTGGTGAAATCACTGCTCACAATATCATTTAATTGTTCTGTGTTTAATTATGTGAGTCTTTTTACAATTGATGCTCACTGTGCTTGATTAGTTAAGCTTGGATGTGGACTGAGAAAAAAGTAAATAAAACAGTAGAAAGAGCTGGAAGCCAGAGATGAAGCATGGAGCTGACATTTTAAAGCACTGTAAATAAAATGTTACATACATAGAAACTAGTGTCATCGCTGCGTAGATCCGAGATATAAAACATACAATACTCATTAGTGCAGGGTATGGGATATTAAATAACACCTTGACTCTTGAGTTGGAAGTGTTTTAAATGTGAAATAATAAATTTATTCGAAAAGAGTTAATTGGAACTCTCCCTCATCTGGGAAATTCTCTATCTAGTGTGAAGCTGAGCTATATGGAATGGAATCAATCCCAGGTTCAGGGAGAATTATGAGCCCTTTCAGCACAGCATTGCCAAGATCATACTGGACAATACACTTTCCCATGGGCAAATCAAGAGTTGTATATCCAACAATAACACTCCTTTACTCGCACAAGGTGGGTGTCAGGAAGCACTTCTTCACACAAAAGATCGTGGAAATCTGGAACTCTCTTCTCCAAATGACTTGGGTAAATTGAAAATGGAAAAACCGAGACTGTTAGATTTTTGTTAGGCGAGGTTATTAGAGTTATGAAGTCAAAATGGGTAGATGGAGTTAAGATACAGATAAGCCATGGTCTAATTGACCAGTGGAATGGTACAAGGGGATGGTTCTGCCACTGAACAACAGCCAGCATTTACCCACTGAACTTTCTGCATCATGTTGAATGATATTCAGGCCAGCAGTGCAGAGGGCAGCTTTCTACCAAAGCACTGAGCACGCCGTGTCATAGGCATAGCTTGATTTGTTTCAAGTTCCACACCCCTCCCCCTTCGTTCCCCAAATGACTGATCCCTTTCCAATAAAGGTATTCAGTTATAAATAGAGCTCTTGTCCTCCTGGCCTATCGTAAACATCTCAGTGTATGCTGATTTGGCTGAGGCCCAGTGTTAGGTTCATGCACGGTGTGACCTTTATACTGGTTTGCAGGTGCACTGTCTGCTTTCACATAACACCTGAGAACAGAGCCGAGGTGTCCTATCATGCTAGGGAGGCGGTGTGTGGTGTGGTTGAGTCTCTCTCTCTCTGCATTTTAACAGTCGCAGACAAGTCTTTTGATAGCAACACAAAGCCTCAGGTGTACTTGCCAATTTTATGGACTTTATCCCTGCCTCACCCCCTTTTTACTCTTTCTTCCTCTGTGGGGCACTTGAACAAACGTCGGCGACTAAGGCCGGGATTTTTCGGCCCTGGTAGTGGGTGAGGTGGCAACCCAGCCAGAAGTCCATTGACTTGCGGTGGGACCACGGCGGTGGGCAAACTGTGGCAGCGGGCGAGTGCGGAAATTCCTGCCATAAGCCTCCGAGAGTTTCCTCCCATGGGCAAATAGAAAAATGTGGCTAAAACAGACTCATCGCAGCCGCACGTTTCCATTGGACAACGCGCATCCAACTCCATTAATGTAGACAAACATCCCAAGGCCATTCACGGAAACATAAATCAGATAAAACAAAATTGAAATCAAGCCAAAGCGGGAGATGTTAGATGGGGTGACTATAAGCTTTGTCAAAGAGATAGGTTTTAAAAAAGGTCTAAAAGGAGGGAAAAGAAACGGAAGTTTGTTTGGGGGCGGGGGGGGTGGGGGTAATTACGGGGCCCAGACAGCTGAGGGCACAGATGCCAATGGTGCTGTGGAGGGAGGACGGGCCAGAGACCAGAATTGAAGGAACAGGGATTTCTCAGGGATCGGTAGGGCTGATGGAGGTTACAGAGATTGGGAAGTGCAGAGCAAGGCATGGATTTGAAAACAAGGATGAGAATCTAAATTGGAGGAAATGATGAACAGGAGCCAACACAGGCCAGCGAGCACAGGGGTGATGGACGGGCGAGTGGGGCTTCATGCAACTTATGGGCAGTGGAAACATGCCAGAGAGGAGACCAGCCAGGATAGCATTAGAATAGTCAAGACAAGATGTAACAAATGGCTGACGGAGGGTTTCAGCTGCAGATGAGCTGAGGCAGCGGCAATGTTGGCCATGTTACAGAGATGGAAGCGGGCTGTACTGGTGCTGTCTCAGATACGTGGTCGGAATCTCAGGGTCAAATAAGGCACCAAATTCAGGCAAGGTGAAGGCATTTTGAAGTAGGTTTGGCTGTCATTTTAAATGAAGTTCTTTTGATGCAGAAATTCTTCTGTTCCACTTCTGATCATTGATTGATTTCAATAATTGAAAACGTAACGCAAACTGATGAATCAGTGGCTTCTATGCATAGCTCTGAAAGAGAACGCAGAGGATAATATTGATGCGTATCTCATGGGTTAGAGCAATAAGCTTTGAGGAACACCTAGATAGCTTGGGAGTGCTCTGTTTTCAAAAAAATAGCCCAAATTTTGCAGTAAGAATAATTGTGAGGCACTCAGCACACAACATTAAAATGAAGTAATTCAGACAAATTCTAATATGTGCAGTCAAACCAGAAATTGGAAAGTTGCTGTCTGAGTTACCTTGCTCCCTCACAGCTGTACTACACTGGTACTTCAATGAGAGATTCAGCGTTTAAACACATGTAAGGGTGCAAATCATCTGTGTTTCTACACAAAATGCACCAGGAAAAATTAGGACTAGTGCATTCAGGTGAAAGTGAAATTTTAATATTGGGATAAATCTTCATTACTAACAAACACCCTCTCTGGCCCTGAAAATTTAATTTTTCAAATGGGAAGTCTTTTTCCTCCTGAACCTAATTATTATTGGCAGATTTATAAAAAATAATTTTTTTACTTTTCATCTCTCTCAATCCTATTTTTCTTTCCCTCTTTCTGTACCTGATTTATATTCTAAAGAACACTTCCGGGTTCCTCAGTCTGATAGGTTGAAAAGGCTCGCAGTTGCTTGCCCTGCTCGCACATATCACCCCGTTGAGGGTGGTGTCAAAATGGTTCTGTAAACACAGTAAAGTTGCCACACAAAAAACCCCCAAGTCTGTAGGCAGCGCTGAACATAATGAATGGTGAACATCAACCCTTTGCTATTGTATGCAAAACTTGGACCAGTACCTCAGAAAGGGATTTTACATGAAGAATTTAAGATACTTGATGGGATAGAATTAGTAAACTGGGAAAAATACTTACACCAAGACACGATGATGCAAGCACAGGGCTGTGAACAGCAAGAAAGAAATCCACTTTTCTGATTGAAGAAGACATGGGTTTAACAAAGAAGTCTACAGTGTTGGAGTGACTGCAATGAAAATACCCTTATCTTGCTGTTCTGAAATTTGTTTAGCCTTCCAGTTAATCAGACATCTGGTTTTGACAAGAACAGTGCATGTGGTAATGTCACTGGGCTAGTAATCCAGAGGCCTGGGAAAATGCTCTGGGGAGCATGGGTTCAAATCCCACTTTGACAGCTGGAGGGACTTAATTTCAATTAATAAATCTGGAACATAAAGCTAGTCTCTGATGGTGACCACAAAACTAACATCAATGGTTGTAAAAAACCCATCTGGTTGGCTAATGCTATTTGGGGAAGGAAATCTGCCGTCCTTACCTGGTCTGGCCTACATGTGACTCCAGACACTGCAATGGGGTTGACTCTTAAATGCCCTCTGAAATGACCTAGCAAACCACTCAGTTCGAGGGCAATTAGGGATGGGCAACAAATGCTGGAGTCTTGCCAGTGAAGCCTGCATCCCATCAAAGAACAAAAAAAAGGCTTGAGGGGCTGAATGGTCTGTCTGGGTTCCTATATGCACCTCTTATAGACATAGGCCCAAATTGAGTCCAGACAGGATTCATCTTTGTCAGTTGTATGGGTGCAACATGATGAGAATTGGATCTTAATCTAATTCCTAGTGATTAAGAAACAATATTAAAGCCAACGGGAAGGAACATGAAATGGGCTGTGCAACTGACGTCACATCCCATGAAAGAATAAAGAGGGGGGAAAAAAACCCACCCAAAACGTTGACTAGTCTGAGCTCAGCTTTCCTAGGGAGCAAGTACAGGGGGAGTGGGTAGGCTGAATTTCCATTCCACCCCAGAACCTGTCCCAAGGATCTTCCCTGCAACTTCAGGCCCTCCAGATTCATGCATTAACAATAACTTACCTACACAGGGCTTCAGTAGATGAATGTGGCCGATCACCATGCTGGGAGAGGAAGGCAGAGAGGAAGAGGGGTAAGGGAGAAAGGGAAGGAGAAAGAGGGGGAAAGCGGACAGCAGGGGGATGAGGTAGAGCGAAGGGGCAAGGGAGAGTAAGGGTAATAGGAGAGGAAAAACAGAGGGAGTGAGGGGGCGAGAGAGGACTGAGAGAGAAGAGAGCGATCACAAGAGGTAGAAGTGGTTGCAAGAGGGCAAAGGGGCAGAAGACAAGGTTGAAGTTGATTGCTTTAAGCAGGTTTAAAGGGGCGGAGTGAACGAATAGCTTCCTGTGATACAGAAGGAACAGGGCTGAAGGCCTGGTGAATGCAGTGCCGGAGATACTGATGAATAAAGAATGGGTCAGCAAGAGAATATCACAAACCCAAAATGCAGTCTCATCAGCTGGGTCAGACAGACAGCATCGCTAATGGATGTAGTTTATTCATTGTATTTTACAGTACAGGACCACAGCACATGCTGATTACATTATACAATGTAAAAGAGAAACATGCACCTTTAACTGTGACAGACAAACACACAGATTATACAGGCGATGTTAATATTACAGGAGAACCTTGTCAATATGTGAGTGGACACTGAGCACGTTCTGCACTATTTTAACAGAGATGTCAATTACAGAGTCTTTCAAAATCAGGAGGGCTCTGGACGGAGTAGATAGGGAGAAACTGTTTTCACTGGTGGAAGCATTGAGATCGAGAGTGCACAGATTTGAAGTAATTGCCAAAAGAAGCAAAAGCAATATGAGAACAAACTTTTTCACACAGTGATTGGTTAGGGTGTGGGATGCATTGTCTGACAGTGTGGTGGATGAAGGTTCAATCAAAGCACTCAAAAGGGAATTTGACTGTTAACTGAAAAGGAAGAAGATGCAGGGTTATGTGGAGAAGGCAGGGGTATGGCACAAGGTGAATTGCTCGTTTGGAGAGCTGGTGCAGACTTGATGGGCCAAATGGCTTCCTTCTGCGCTGTAAGAATTCTGGGATTCTGTGATACATTAAGCATCAGCATGCTAGCAGTGTGCATGCTAATTCACAGCATTGTGAGACTGACGGTGCACCTTAGTCTAGGTTTAAGATTTTCAAGCGGCAAGGAACACTTTTCATCTTTGAGTTAATACTTCCTACTGTTCTGACATAAGACAGAGAGCTTTTCATAAACACCAGCCTAAACCATTTTAAAAATATATTCAAAGGATATAGGCAGCACAAGATGCATCTCTGACTGCCCTTGAGGTGGTGGTGAACTGCCTTCTTGATGGTGTAGGTCCCTGTGGTGTAGGTACACCCACAGTGCTGTTAGGAAGGGAGCTCCAGGGTATTGACCCATCGACAGTGAAGGAACAGCCGATATATTTCCAAGTCAGGATGGTGAGTGACTTGGAGGGGAACTTCCAGGTGGTGGTGTTCCCATGTGTCTGCTGCCCTTGTCCTTCTGGATGGTAGCGGTCAGGGGTTTGGAAGGTGCTGTCTAAGGAGGCTTGGTGAGTTGCTGCAGTGCATCTTGTAGATGGTACACACACTCTGACACTGTGCATCCAAAGTGGAGAAAAATAATGTTAAAGGTGGTGGATGGGGTGCCAATTAAGCAAGCTGTATTGTCCTGGATGGTGTCAAGCTTCTTGAGTGTTGTTGGAGCTGCACTCATCCAGGCAAATGGGGAGTATTCCATCACATTCCTGACTTACGTCTTGTAGATGGTGGACAGGCTTTTGGGGAGTCAGGAGGTGAGTTACTCGCTCTTGAAACCACAGTATTTATATAGTTGGTCCAGTTAAGTTTCTGGTCTAGGGTGACCCCACCCCCCACCACCCCCAGGATGCTTATAGTGGGGGTTTAACATTGGCAATGCTGTTAAATATCAAAACTCTTTTGGCACAAGTTAACAATGAGTAGCCACACTCAGATACTGAAGCCATCAGTGCTGGCCGGTCTTCAGCAGCTCCCTCCTGATGGGTCTTGACTCATGCAAGAAAAACTGAATGCTGGCGAGCTCTTCAACCACAGAAGCTGTGCTCACAGTCTAGCCTGATCTGGCCCTCACCAGGTGTCAAAGCGTATATGAGCCATCGATCCTGGGCACTGCTAGCCTGTATGAACAGCCTCCAACATTGTACAACAGGCTTACCAGGCAAAACTACCGGAGTCGAAGCTAAGACATGATTTGGTAACGTTCGAGCTTTCCGGGAGACACCAGGTATATTAAGTGGAAGACATCTTGACCAATCTTGCTCTTCACCATCCATTGAGAAATGCTCCTAATCAAGACCACTGATTTACAGTTTTGCAGCCCGATTTAATCCACTAAAGAGAGTCTCTTAACTCTCTCTTACCCTGCAATAACTGACCAATCGCGTTTTAAGACAGACAGCGGCTAAACCACAACTTGTATTTATATAGCACCTTTGATGTAGTAAAACAACTTAAGGTGCTTCACAGGAGTGACTATCAAACAGGGCTTGACATCACGCCAGTTAAGGAGATATTAGGACACAAGAGCTTGGTCAAAGAGGTAGGTTTTAAGAAGTGTCTTGAGGAAGAGAGAGATATGGAGAGGCAGTGTGTGCTAGGGAAGAAATTCATTGAAGACACTGCCATCAATGGAGGAGGAGGGCTGAAAATTAGATACATCAAATTTAGCAGATCAATGGCACAGACTGAGTTGGGGTGGGCAGAGTGCGAGTTAGGGGAGAGCCGTGACCCCTAATTCCACCCCACCCAATCATTTTGTCAGTCAATACGGCTTTGGGGGAAACCACCGGATTATCCCTCCATCTGTCCAGGTGGAAACGGCCCAGTCCATTCAGAAGCTTTTGAACAGCTACCTACAGGAGTTGTAATCCTCTACTTTATTATAGAAGTTAATTGCAGTCTCAGTTCGATTCAGGTCAACACCCCCAGTTTGTTACTGAGGGTGAGCTGCACTGCCGGGGGTACCACCTGTAGAATGAGGCGTTGGGCCCATGGCTCCATCTACCTCTTGGGTTGGATGCAAAAGAGCCTTGGCTCTGTTTGGAGTACAACCAGTTCTCCAGGTAACCCTGGGCCAATCTTAACCACCATTACGACAGAGACTACACTTCAAAAGCGCTTCACTGGGTGTGAAGGGCTACAGAGCATCCTGACACCATAATCCGCTATATATAAATGCAAATCTCTGCTGAACATTTTATGTGGATTATTCACTCCAGTCAGGCTGCTCTATCTTGTGACTTCTGTTCCACAAAAGTGATCCTTGTCTGGCGTCCGCATTCTTTTAAAATAAAAAATCGTCAAAAAGCTGTAAATGCCCAAAGTAGGCTAAATGCAGATCCTTCACATGACTGCACTTGGAGAAGGAAGCTGCCAGTTTCTTACACCAACTCTTCCCCTTAGAAAGCAAACAGCCTCCACTGCAGGGGGTTTCCCACATTTTAATTTAAGACAATCTACGGGATGGCTACATTTCTTTCTTTCTCCCCTCTCCCCTGCGCCCCCATCGCCTCCCCACAATGTGCCCAGCCTAGGTGCTAGCTCCTTCCAAGCGTAGAGTTGCCAACTCAGGTTGAACATATTCCTGGAGGCTCCATCGCACCAGCAACTGCCCCTCCCAGGAATACAGCCTTTTCTCCCTCACCTCAAAGAGAAGACTTCAAAGAAAATTTCAAAAAGCCGCTACGATTTTTTTTCTCTCTCGTGCTCTTTCCCCTTTGTGGGGGATATCGAATAGGGGGGTATAGTTTCTGAATAAGGGGTTTCCCATTTAAAACAGAAATGAGGAGGAATTTCTTCTCTCAAGAGGGTCGTTAGTCTCTGGAATTCTCTTCCTCAGAGAACAGTAGAGGCTGGCTCACGGAATATATCCAAGATTGAGTGTGACAGATTTTGACTGACAAAGGGGGTCAAGGGTTGTGTGGAACAGGCAGGAGAGCGGAGGTGAGACCACAACCAGAGCAGCCATGATCTTAATGAATGGAAAAGCAGGCTTGAGGGGCTGAATGGTCTACTCCTGCTCCTGTTTCTTATGCAATGTTCATGCAGTGCCCAGGAGACTAGTCTCAGAGGCTCTAGGGCAATGCTGATGGGTTAGTAACCCTGCCCAAGGGACTCCATGAAAGGGGGAAGCTGTGTTTGTTGTCTCATCCTGGGCAATGTCAGCAGGCAGCTCAACTGCTGACGGGAGGAGGGGGTTGGGGAAAGAGATGGGAGCATTCTCACACAGACTGGGGTCGCTAACTCCCCAAGGAACAGCCTGGACTCTCCGGCCATTGGAAACTGATGCTACGAGCAGCCTCCAGGAGCCAGATAGGAGTTGGCCTGCAAAAAATAACAGTGTTTTAAAAAAAATGTTCTTGGAACATTTGCATCATAAAAGTATTGGAACTAGATTAAAAAGGGCTGCGTAACTGATTGGAGCCAGGAGGTCATGTCATGAAACCTGTCAAGAGTTGGCAACATGGCTTTCCAGTTGGCATCGGGATTAGGAGTGCGACTTCGATTGGATTTAATCCTGCTTAGAGATAAAAGCAGAAGTGGGGGGTAAGAAATGGACAACTGTTGCAGTGCCTGTTGAAATCAACACAGTCAGAGAGATCCAGTTATTGTTAACTAACAATATTTACATTACAAACATTCTTAATACATTGTCATCTCCGACATTCCATTCTGGGTTAAATCAAAGTCTCTTATTCAACAGGACGGTATCAATAATCTTGGTTCACTTGCCTTGTGTTTTCTTCCTTCAAAACCCAAGGTAGATGATGACAGGCCGAACTCGTGGTACAGAAATGGTTTCAAATACAATAAAGTTGTTAATGTCGTTATTGCAAGAGTAATTTTTTTTTTTTAAGAAAGAGAAAACGAGCTCTAGTTTTTTTTTGTGAAGGCCGTCTCACTCTCCAACGTCAGCCCCTGCTGCAGCTGCTTGTGCTACTCCCACTGCCACTACTGCTGCTCCCGCTGCTGCATCTGTCTTCATAGATTGCGATCTCAATCTGGAGTGAAGCGGGTTAAGGAAAACAGGCCATGACGCAGAGTGAAGGACAACTTGAGAAGGCTGCAAACAGTCACATAGGATCCTTAGCTTTATTAGCGAAGAGGAGTAGATTACAAACGCACGGGTATTTGGTTAAACCTTTAGGTTCAACAATAAAGGGAACTGGATAAGTACCTAAAATACAAAAATTATGTAAAGTTATAGGGAAAGAGCAGGGGTAGGGAGGGGGGGGGGCGGTGGAACTAACTGGATAGCTCTTCCAAAGAACTGACACATGCACAATGGGTTTATTGGCTTCCTCCTGTGCAGTACCATTCTGTGATGAAGAACGAAAGATTTTATATTTATTTAGGGCCTTTCACCAACCTTGAGCCCCACTCCAGGGACTTGCGCACAAGATCTAGGCAGACACTTTAGTGCAATGCTGAGGGAATGCTGTATTGTCAGGGGGGCAGTTGGACGTGGAAGCTGCTATATAGACAAATGTCTTGCATCTTGAGAAACTGCTCTCTTGACCAACCAGGAGCGGATTCTATCTAACTGTGCGCTTTTAATCAATAGCCCGCTTTCTGCGTTATTTTTCCCTAGCCATTTGATAAATAAGAATCTCCCGATCCAGAAAACCAATCCCCTGTCGATGGGTTCACAACCTCGCCCTCTTTCTCCACACGTCACTTAATCGCTTTCCAAGGGACTCCCTTTGTATTCAATGACTCCAGTTTCACCAGTGCAGCTCCGTAAACTCAAACTACACACAAACTTCAAGATTCTGCCCAGTGCCCTGGCCAACTCTGATCCCTCAAGACACGCCTCATTAATTGCACCTCATATTTTAAATCCTGACACTCCGGATCAACCTCTGTCACTCACCTCTTTCCCTCTCAAGGACATTAGCTTCCTCCCTAATGATTAGGTGACCCTTGCAGTGGTCCGCATGGGACGTGACCAACTCCTTATGAAGCAACAAAGGAGGTCAGTGTGGGGGGATGAGTGGGTATGTAAACTGTTAATGTGACTGATAGAGGGTGGATGACCCAGAAACACAGCAAGGACCTAAAACATAAACTCAGGGAGCAGAATTTTATGGCCCCCTTTCGGCGAAGACGGGACCGTTGTAAATGCCATCGATAACAGCGGGAACGTAAAATCCCCCTGTCGTAAAATCCCGCCCAGGGTGTTGGTGAAATAGAGATACTGCTTTCACACAGAACCAGGGGACACAGTCTCAGAATAACGGGGAAGGCATTTAGGAACGAGTTGAGGAGGAATTTCTTCAGTCAGAGGGTGGGGCATCTTTGGAATTCTCTGCCCCAGGAGGTTGTGGAGACTCAGCTGTTGAGTAAGTTTGTGACTGAGACCGACATTCACTGGGTAAAGAGGTTTCTCCCAAATTCCCGATTGGGTTTATTAGTGACTTATCTTATATTTATGGTCTTGCCTAACAAGTGCAAACATCTTCCCTACATCTACCCTATTCGACTCTTTCATTGCCTTGAAGCTCCAGTTATCCGTCAGCCTTCTCCTTTCTAGGGAAAAGAGCTCCAGCCCGTTCAGCCTTTCTGGTAGTTATACCCTCTAACTTCCGGTGCTATCCTTGTAAAAATGTTTTCTCACCTTCATTGATGCCTCATTATTCATTTTTCTCTTAAGAGACTGGGTCGGTGCAGAGAAGATGTTTCAACTTGCGGAGGAGTCTAAAACCAGGGATCATCAATTTCTTAAGGTTGTGACTAAGGCCGGGATTTTCCAGCCCTGTCCTGGGTGGGACCAGCTGCGGGCGAGATGCACCCCCCCATCCCCCCCACCCCCCCCACCCCCCTCTCCAGCCGGAAGTCCAATGACTTGCAGCGGGTCCAGAAGGTTGCAGCGGCGGGCGGGTGCGGACAATCCCGCTCCGACTCCAAAAGGGGATTCGGGGGAATCTCCTTCACCCGGAGAGTGGTTAGAACGTGGAACTCGCCGTCACTGTGAGCGGCTGAGGTGAATAGTGCCGATCCAGTCAAAGGGAAACATATAGGGGGAGAAAGGTAATAGAAGGGTATGCTGATGGGGAGTTAGGTCAGGTGTTGCACACTGTGGGTCACCACCCCCAGTGGGGTCACGGGATGAGATTTGGGGTTGAGAGTTCCGAGGCAGCCATGGCGCTCGGACTGAGTTTTGACAGCGTCACTGCCCTTTCAAACTCGCTTTTCTTCAGCGAGTGGGTGAGCGTGGGGCTTGCTCGTCGTTTCTCTGACAACCACAGCCTATGGAAAGGTGGGTCTTTGCTTTTTTCCTTCAGGGCAAACCCAGCAGTTTTAAACCAACCACCCCACCCCCCAACAAACCCAGTCAACAACTCTCCAACCTTCTCCCCACCCCTCCACAATTTTCAGTCTGGGGGGTCACGTGAAGTTTCAGGCTTTAAAATGGGGTCAAGTCGGAAAGAAATCTGAGAAGCACCGGGTTAGATAAAGTACAGCAGAAGCATAAATAGCAGCCTAGACCAGATGAACCAAACGGCCCATCCCTGTCAATCTATCAATGCACGGTCCCACCTGTCGAGGCGCCATCAGGAGTTGAATTCGCCCCCAGGGAATCAAACCCGAAAGAGATCTGTGAAAGGGTACAACTCGCAGCCCACGCTCGATAGGATCTGTGACCAACAATCCTCGGGGGGCGTAGATTTTCTCATTCTGTTCCTGAATGTACTTGGAAATCTTCTTCAAAACCTAAGAAGAGAACAGACGACAGAGAAGCAAGTATGCAGTAACTCCAGCAGCACTGGTGCAGCCGCCCACACTCCAGTTCTGCTGGCTAAATGGTTGCCGGTGAACTATGTGGAGATAATGCTGGGCCCACAGTGGCAGTGAAAAGTACAGTCAACCCAAGAGTTTTGGGCTTGCATGTAGGGGAGCACCTGAGACAATGTGAGAAGACATTCTTTCTTTGATACACTTAGCGTGTCATTGTGATCTGGAAGCAAATTCAAGACTAACTTTCAAATGGGAATTAGATAACTATTTGAAGAGAAAACACTTATAGGATTTTTGTGGGGAGGGGAAATCCAGGGGATTGGAACCAATGCTCTGCTCTTTCAAAGAGAGCTGGTAGAGGAGCCACAGGCCATTTTTTTTTTAAAAAGTATATATATTTTTTGGAATATGGGCAACGCTGGCAAGTGCTGGAAGGGTGGGCGAAGTGGAGATGTTGTAGTGGGCAGCTGGCACAATTAGAAGGATGAAAATCAAAATGAACCATGCCCTTTCTTCAATCAGAGCGACCTTCCGAGCACTGGCCTCATCGCAAGTTTGTCTTTAGTTGCAAACTGCGAGGCTTTTAAAACTCAAGCTCAGGGTCAAATTAGCTACAGGGTTTGTTGTAAAAAGCTTAGGCCGGAATTTTCCAGCCCTGCCAGGGTAGGGGGGTTCCCCCACCCTGCTCCCACCCATTCAAACATCTGTCCACTTCGGGGGAACCAGAAGATCCCGTCGGAGTGAGGGGCCGGAAAATTCCAGCCTTACTGTCACTCAACTAAGACCCCCTTGATTTGTCTTGTCTCCTCCAGTTCAGTCTCCCACCTTCTTTCCCTGGTAAGCTTGAGGTCAACCGAATCTCTGCTGCCTGCGTCTTAACCTGAAGTCCCGTTCAACAATCACCCCTGCGTCTCGCTGACCCACACCAGCTCCTGGTCAAGCAACGCCTTAGTTTTAAAATTCTCGTCCTCATTTTCAAATCCCACCATGGCCTCATCAGTCCCTATCGCTGCAATCTCCTCCGACCCTCCAAAGCACTGGCGCCCCTCTAATTCTGGCCAGTCGAGCATCCATGATTTTAATCACGCCATCATTGGCGATCATGCCTTCAGTTGCCTGGGCCCTATCTCCTTACTCGGTGTCATACTTTGTTTTATCAGGTTCCTACAAAGCACCGAGGGGCGCTTTATTACATTTTAAAGGGGCTATATAAACGTAAGTTGTTGTGGGTGTTCTGGAGTTGGGCCTTCACCCAGGTCTCCAGTAAGGCAAACCACTTACTCCCAGATGGAGCAAAGCAAGGCAAAACCACAAAAATTCCCAACAGTGAACCATCAGGGAAGAACGGGGATGTGTGCTGCCTCCAGCACAGAACAAAAGGAGGTGTGGTCCATTTTTAACAAACTAATTATCAATTTACATTAATTGCTGCAGCAACCATTCATCACTGGTTACACATTAGTTATCTTCCAAGAAAACATTATGACAACTTGGTGGCTGAACAGCTGTGATTTTGGTAACTAAAGCATTAGAAAGAAGAAAAAATAAGATGATATAATTTTTAATCAAAGAGCAGAAACTTGTGCCAAACACTTCAAGCATTTTGCAAAGGTAAATTCAAGGTTTCAATACTGCATCCGATTCCCTGTCTAAAATAATAACTTACATTAACATAGCATCTTTAACAGAGCAAAACATTATAAGGCCCTTCACAGAAACTTAATCCGGCAAGAATCAGACTGAGCCAAAGAAGGAAGGCATTTGAACAATTTACTAAAACGTCAGTGCAAGGGGTAATTTTGAAGGATTGGCCTAAAAAGGTTGGGGGGGGGGAGGGAATTCCAGAGTTTAGGAGCTAGGCACCTGAAGGCACGGCCACCAACGGTGGGGCGATGGAAGAGGGAAAAGCACAAGAGGCCAGAATTGGAGGAACGCAGAGTTCTCGAAGGGCTGGAGTAGCTTATAGAGATGGGCAAGAGCATGGAGAGATTTGAACACAAGGAATGAGAATTTTAAATTGAGGCATTGACGGATAGAGAGCCAACGTAGAATGTTGAAAATGGGAATTTCACATTCAACGCAACCAAATTGGAAAACCTATGCTTGAGTTGCTCATTAGATGGTTCAACATATTATATTGTATCCATTTTGGAGTCTGGTAATTCACTAATTCTTTTTACTCTTTCACGGGATGTGGGCTTCACTGGCTAGACCAGCATTTATTGCCCATCCCTAATTGCCCTTGAGAAGGTGGTGGTGAGCTGCCTTCTTGAACCGCTGCAGTCCATGTGGTGTAGGTACACCCACAGTGCTGTTAGGGAGGGAGTTCCAGGATTTTGACCCAGCGACAGTGAAGGAACAGCCAATATATTTCCAAGTCAGGATGGTGAGCAGCTTGGAGGGGAACTTCCCAGGTGGTGGTGTTCCCATGTGTCTGCTGCCCTTGTCCTTCTAGGCGGTAGTGATTGTGGGTTTGGAAAGCGCTGTCAAAGGAGCCTTGGTGAGTTGCTACAGTGCATCTTGTGGATGGTACACACTGCTGGAGGGAGTGGGTGTTGGAGGGAGTGGATGTTGAGGGTAGTGGATGTTGAGGGTAGTGGATGGGCTGCCAATCAAGTGGGCTGCTTTGTCCTGGATGGTGTCAAGCTTCTTGAGTGTTGTGGGAGCTGCACTCATCCAGGCAAGTGGGGAGCATTCCATCGCACTCCTGACTTGTGTCTTGTAGATGGTGGACAGGCTTTGGGGAGTCAGGAGGTCAGGAACATTCCCGTTTCCCACTCATGCAACAGGATTTAGCCCCAGAATGGAAAATTCCACCCAGTATTTATATGGCTGTTCCAGCTCAGTTCCTCGTCAATGGTAGCCCTCAGGATGTTGATACTGGGGGAACATAGGAACTGGAGTAGGCCACTCAGCCATCGAGCCTGCTCTGTCATTCAAGTAGATCACGACTGATCTTCTATCTCAGTGCCACTTTCCTGCACTATCTCCATATCCCTTGATGCCATTAGTATCCAGAAATCTATCAATTTCTGTCTTGAAGATGCTCAATGACTGAGATTCCACAGCCCTCTGGAGTAGAGAATTCCAAAGATTCACCACCCTCTGAGTGAAGAAATTCCTCCTCATCTCAGTCCTAAATGGCCTGCCCCTTATCCAGAGATTACATCCCCTGGTTTTAGACTCACCAGCCTGGTGAAACATCTGATCTACATCCACCCTGTAAGAATTTTGTAAGTTTCAATGAGGTCACCCTTCATTCTTCGAAACTCTAGGGAATACAGGCCCAGTTTCCCCAATCACTCCTGATACGACAATCCTGCCATCCCAGGGATTAGTCAGGTGAACATCCGTTATACTCCCTCTATAAATTAGCAAATCCTTCCTTAGATAAGGAGACAAAAACTGTGCACAGTTGGTCTCACCAAGGCTCTATACAATTGCAGCGAGACGTCCTTACTCCTGTACACAAATCTCCTCATGATGAAGGCCAACATACCATTTATCTTGCTAATTTCTTGCTGCACCTGCGTGCTAACTTTTAGTGACTGAAGAACAAGGACACTCAGGTCCCTTTGGACACCCACAGTTCCCAACCTCTCGCCATTTAAGAAATGCTCTGCCTTTCTGTTTTTTCTACCAAAATGAATAACTTTACACTTATTCACATTATATTCCATCTGCCATATTCTTGCCCATTCACTTAGCCTGTTCAAGTTCTCTTGAAGCCTCCTCATAACTTACATTCCCACCCAGTTTGGCGTCATCATCAAATTTAGAAATATTAAAATTGGTCCCCACATCCAAATCATTTATAATGATAGTGGGGGATTCAGCGATGGTAATGCTATTGGATGTCATGGGGAGGTGATTGGATTCTCTCCTGTTGGAGATGGCTGTTGCCTGTGTGGCACAAATATTACTTGCCACTTGTCAGCCCAAGCCTGGATATTGTCCAGGTCTTGCTGCATTTGGACACGGGCTGCTTCAGTATCTGAGGAATCATGAATGGTGAACATTGTGCAATCATCAGCGAACATCCCCACTTCTGACCTTATCATGCCACACTCGGTCAAATGCTGCCTTGATGTCAAGGGCAGTTGCTCTCACCTCACCTCTTGAGTTCAGTTCTTTTGTCCATGTTTGGACTAAGGCTGTAATATGGTCAGGAGCTGAGTGGCCCTGGCCGAACCCAAACTGAGAGTCAGTGAGGAGGTTATTGTTGAGTCAGTGCCACTTGATAGCACTGCCAAGGACATCTTCTATCATCCTCCATTCACTGATGCACCAACTTCTACGAGCACACCTCCACATTCTGGTGAGGATCCTATTGATGCACTGGTACTGAAACCAGTAAAAAAGACAAAAATAATGTGCCAAAGGAAACCCTCCCAGCTGGAACCTGAATGAAGACCCTGCAGGAACATTTTTCACCCAGCAACGAATGTCTCAGAAGAATCTGTTGATGGGGTGAGATGAAGTAGAGTGGGAGGAGGCTTGTTGTGGATTATTAACACCAGTGTGAGCCTGTTAGGGGAAATGGCCCTTTTCTGTGCTGCAAATTCTAAGCAAGTTTTTAACCATCAACATCTCACAGTTCTTAGGACTCCAATCACTTTTTCCAAAAAAAAAATACATCTAATTGTTCTATAATTTCAGCAATACAACATCAATTATATTCATCATATGGGAAACAAAACTAAATCTCGACTCCCCTTTAATTTTTCATCCTCTTAGCCAAGCTCTCCCTGACTGACCCGTATCACATTTGGCTTTGTTCTGGAATTAAAACCTTACTTTTCAGAAGAAGGGGAATAAAAGAAAAGGAAAGTTCTCATGCAGATCGTATTGCCTTCAACAATGGCCATCTGTTTTTGAAAGAAAGCCGAGATGCTGTAAACAGGGTCAAATGGGCAACTTTACACCCGTTGCCCAGCCTCTGGTTGCCTAGAGTAGGCCACAGTGTGGCAGCAGGCCTCATCCAGTAACTTCATTAAAGCAACTGAAACAGTTCCAAGGATACCATCAATGAGGAGCCACTCAGCGGTGGCCACCAGATAGCGCAAGTTTCTTAAGTGTCTTGTTTCCTGCGGTAACAGGAACTCCTTTTAATCTGTCACAAAGGATCCTGGTGACACTGCAGGGCCACGAGATAATGCGCAGTCGCAACTGGGCAACAGCCATCAAGCGCCCGTTTGTGCCTCCAGGTTCTCTTCTCTGTCACATACCACTGTCAGCCTAGCTTCCTGAGTTACACTGTAACCTGTCCTGGGTGGGCAGCCCTCCTTCCCCGTCTCTTTGTGAGGGATGCGGTAGAAAAGACCTGAGGGAATGTTTAACTATCTCTCCACCTAGGCCCAAGGCAGGATCAGAATCCTGTACCAGGGATCAACGATGCAACCCCAGTCCAGTTCTAAGGCAATGCCAGTAGTACCAATGGCTTGACCGCTGGCAACCTACTCCAAACAATGGAGGCGCCAGCCATGTAAACGAGGTATAGGTCAGTCAGGAAGAGCTTGGCTAACAGGCTGAAAAACTAATGTGCCCGAACTGCCAGACACAACACCAGGTCATTCCAAATCAAAAACAAAACAACACGCTGAGTTTTTCCAGCATTTTTTTGTTTTTGTTTCAGATTTCCAGCATCTGCAGTATTTTGCCTTTCACCAGGTCATTCCAGGTACCTTAGGTATGGGTCTCAGCTGTCCTTCTATTTCAGGTGCCCTTGTGTTCAAAATGCTCATTGTATGTACTTTAACTAATTTCAGTAAGGTGGGGAGTTCTTCACCCAGTATCCACAGCGGCAGAGACACCACTCTATCCCTGAACAAGCAAGCAATCCCCGAGATAGAGAGGTTTCCCTGTCCCTATGGATGCTGGGTATATAGCTCGCCATTCCACAAAAGGTGTTTCTTTCACAAAACCCACTGCCGCCTCACAGTGACCTAATGCCAATTCTGGTAATAGAGAGGAATTAAGCTGCAAGTGAGGGAATGCTAGTGATCCAGCTCAGTGAAAGTTCCAGACACAGGCCTAAGGTGCAAAAGATACAGTGAAGGCTGTGCGCAGTGCATAGTTCGTGATTGCCTGCCATTTCAGAGTGCCTCTTGGGGTTTTAGCATGTCAGCCATTTAGACCTCTCACTAAGTGTTCATTTTTTTTTGCAAATCTCATTTTACGTCAATCCTAAACTGTAAGCACTTTTATTTGCTTTTATTTTGCTCTTTCGAGGAGTGGCATGGGCACAGTTGACTGAATGACTTTGCTCTGCATTCTAAAAAGTCTATGATTCAGTGAAGGAACATTAGTTCTGGGAATAAAACTATATCCCATCTGGAGACCCAGTGCTAGTACCAAGGGTCTAGGTCAGGTGCAACACAGCAAAATGCGGAACTAAGCTCCCTCTGCACAGTCCCAAAATACCTCAACCGCACCTCAAGAGTGCCCCCATGTGACATATCCTCGTGAGACATGCTTGTGGGGCAAAATGGCCTATGTCTTCTCTGATGGCCCTGCACTGTCACACTCCCCACATCAGCTACCCTGCAGCCTCACTATGTCAAACTGGGGACATGCCCTTTTATTAGAAACTCAAGAAAGACTAATCGATAATGGAGTCTAACGACCAACAGGGGACACTGGGCTGGGCTGGATATGAAACCATGTCGAAGAGTTGAAAGGCCAGCATCTAACGCAAAGCAGCCCTGATTCGCTTCTGCCACAAGCTTAGTTGCTTAGCCACAACCTCTGTGCAGAACGAATTGAGGCCTCTTGGCATTCCAGTGATACCTTTTCATATCGGGTCTCCATACATATGAAGATGACATAGGCAGTAATACAAGCCAGGCAGCCTTCAAAGTAGGACGTTCCCCCAATTTTCTCTGCCTCAGCATAATAATTGTTTAAGGTCTTCACTGTTTCTTCAAAGTAGTGTCTTTCAACCTGAAATGTAAAGAAATAGGAACAGATAGTTTGGAGGTTTCAATAACCCACTTCCACGGTCTCCCACAGTTCAGAGAACAGGATGGAGGTCCACTCCTCAGCCACTCCCAGTGAGAATCAGCAAGAGTTGTGCAATTTCTCTGTCCGATTTCTCCTTTCACTCTCCGACCTGCTGCTTATGGAGGACAACTGATGTTCAGTGATATTCACTGCTAATGAGCAGTGGCTCATGACAGAACTGGCAGAAAGCACCCGCAACACACAGCTCCAAAACGTCACCCTAACCTGAGAGAGCATGCTATTGGGTGTAAACTCTCAGTGACGGAGAGGAAGCTCTGTGTTAACAGCTTTTTCTTAAGGTTCGGTATCTATTGCTGAATGAAGAGCCATGCTGTCGAAGCTTTTCATCATGCACTCATCAGGACAAATGCAAGAATTCCAAATTTCAAAGGGAGCAACAATTTATACTGCAGGAGAAAAGGCTGCTGATTGATTGGCTTTGACTGGTCGTGGAGAATGCATCAGGGAACTATTGTCCCCCGTGCTTTTGTTTAATTCGAAAAAGGCTCAATGCTTGGACATGTACCTTTTGCCTGCAGAGGACAGGTTTCTGCGCAAGAATTTATGTAGCTTCTCTTACCTGCATCTCAGATTGTTTTTAATTCACTGACAGGATTTATTGCCCAGACATAATTGCCCTTTGAGAAGCTGGCCACTTTCCTGAATACAGCTGGGGTGGGTGTTAGGCCATTTCAGCGGGTAATTAAGAGTCAAACACATTGCTACGGTCTGGAATCACAGAAACATTGGACTGGATAAGGAGAGCAGGTTTCCTTCCCCACAGGCCATTAGCAAAGACAGATGGAATTTTCTGATAATCCGGTGGTTTTACAGTCACTATTACTAGCTTCTTGTTGGCAGATTTATTTAATGAACTGAATTTAAATTCCCCAGCTGCCCTGATGGAAGTTGAACTCACGTCTCTCTTTCACTTGCCTGATCCTCTAGATTGCTTGCCCCTTAACACAGAAACATAGAACAATAGGAGGAGTAGGCCATTTGGCCCTTCCAGCCTGCTCCGCCATTCAATATGATCACGGCTGATCCTCTATCTCAACACCGTACTCCCGCCCTCTCCCCATACCCCTTGCCGCCGTTTTGAGTCCAGAAATCTATTTGCTTCTTAAACATATATTGACATAATCACTACGCTGCCATTCCCAATATGCAGAAAGATAAGAACATACAGGACAGGGAATCCACTTGTGGCTCTTTCCATTGTTTCATGGTAGTGAGTAGTTTTGTTACTGGACCAGGAACCCACTAAGCAACTTCAGAGTCTTCGAGTTAAGGAAAATCAGCCTTGATTCCTGCCTCCTATCGCCAAGTATTTAAAACAAAACACACACAAAAAAAAAATCTGCAGCAAGCTAACCATTCAGCAAATCTAAGAATTTTATAACAATTCTCAAACTTATTAATGCTGCTTGGGAGCAACCAGCAAGCCAGTTTTTAGAGGCTTCTTCCTTTAGGTCTGTGCCAAGTCTTGTGGGGAGTATCACACGGCAAGATCAGCGGCAACCGGATGTGAAATTCTCAATGCCAACTCAAACATCGAGGCAAATTAGTGACCAGAGTGGTGATTAAACAGAGGCCTGCGGCAGCAGAACTTGGCAGGGAAACCAAGGACGCCAAGCCTTTGAAGTTTATGATCTCAATAAGGGATCCATTAGTTTGGTCAGGACTGAGAAAGTTGCAATTAGCCGGTTGGGTCTGTGATTTGCTTTCAGTCCGATTAATTCAGACCCAATGGGCTCTGGACCCTAGAATTAATTGGACTGCCAGACATAACTGTTTGCATCACCAGATGGCATGGGAGGAATGCTGCCAAAGTGCCAGGGATACCCACCCGTGCAGAGGTGGGGCAGTATGGGGTGCACAGGTTAGAAATTAGGAGGAGCAAACCCCCACCCCCACACAAACCCCCCCGGCCCCCCCTCACCTGAAGGGCAAGAGAGTCACGGAATCGGTCAACGCGATGACTCCCCAAAATGGGCAGTGTGCAAGGTCGTGAGGGAGAGAGAAAATAGGGAGTGGGACACCTACTGAGGGACAGGGTGAGAAAGTGGAGTTGAAAGGAGAATCTGGCGTGGACTGCGGCTGGAGGGCGGTGTGAGAAGATGGGGCTGAGGCCCTTCAAACCAAAAAAAAATCCTCTTTGGGTCCCACAGCCATTCCACCAATTTTGAAAATGCTGTAAAGGAGTTATTAACCTGTTCTCCACATTGGTGGCGTTTCCAGTATACCAACACCTGGGTGCACGTAGCCTTTTACCAGTCGGGTATGTTCCCCGTGTCCCCTTGTTTTTCTTTGGCTTCTATAGGAGATGTTTGTTGATGGGGAATTGGAACTGAACTGCTCAGTAATCCAATTCCTGGGCCAGGCAGGTCCAGGGCCCCTATTGGCTACAGACTAGTCAGTCAGGCTCATTAGAGGAAGTGGGATTGGTTGTTCAGTTGTGGGGGGGTGTGATGGGGGGGGGCTGGAGTTCTCCCACTTACACAAGGTAGTAGGTTATGACCCCTCCCTGCTTTGGACTCCCCACACCACAGGAAATAGTTTCTCTTTAATCTACCTTCTCAAATCTTTTAATCATCCTAAACACCTCAATCAAATCACCCCTTAACCTTCTATGCTCAAGGATTTGTACCCACAATCCGGGTCATGGACAGGGATCAACTGCCCCCAAATTACTCCTGCAGTGATTACTGACCTCAGCACAGACCAGCAAGCAGACGGAGAGGCAAATAATTGAGGTTAATCTGCGAACGCAACTTGTCCAATGTTAAGACATCAGTCTCTAGATAGGTTGGCATGTGCAATGGCTGCCTGCAAACAGGCCAGTCAGACATGTGCTAACTTTCTTTCTTTTCCCCTAGCTGGTCAGCTTCTGCTCAGCACTAAGCTCCTCAGCCCAGTTCTCTGCGCTAACCAATCAGGTCGGCCACGATCTTATTGAATGGAGCAGCAGGCCAGGTGGTGGGCCGAATGGCCTACTCCTGCTCCTATTTCTTATGTTCTTATTTGCAAAGGAAAGAATGCCAATAGGAAAAATACCCGGCTCTCCAACTCTGGAGGGAACTTGGTTTGAAACTGGCACAGGATGCCATCTGTGTAGTCTCGCTGGATGAAGACCTTCGTTGCCAACGAGGCGCTCGGCTGTAACTCCTGAAGATTGTGCACCTGGAGGGGAGGGAACAAAAATCAGAGAGTGAAGATGATGCAGGGCCTTAGGGCGCACCCTCAGGCAAATGCTGAGGTAACTTAGACCAGGGTCCCTGCTCCAAGTTGGGCCTGAGACACAGTTAGTACAGATCAGGGGCCTTGCAAACTTTAGACCGGAAGCTGGCCACACTCTTCGCTAAGAGCTCACTTTTCTTCTTCCCAGCTTCCCAAGATCTCCCAACAGCAAGTGGGATTATTTATCTTTTTGAACAAGCGCTGGAAACGCTCAGGTCAGGCAGCCTCTGGAGAGAGAGCGAGAGAGAGGGAGAAACCGAGTTAACGTTTCAGGCCTGTGACCTTTCATCAGAAGGTTCTCTGCTTCTTCCAGAGATTCAGCACCTGTGGTATTTTGCTCACAGGTTTTGAAAGGTTGGATGAAGAAAGACCAAACGAGAGAGAGAGAGAGAGAGAGAGAGCGAGAAAAGCAGCAAATTCTTCAAGGTGTACACTGATGTTCACAATGAATAGAACGTCACGCCCTCCTCAAACCATCATTTCACCACTGCCGTCTGGGAGATTAGGTTTGCTTGTCTCAATCACGGCCCTTGATATCGGGAAGTGTGCGGGAGTAAAGAGGGAGCTATTTTTTAACCTGATGTTTGTTAGTTTCCTTTAAGATTAGTTTTCCTTTTTGCGGTGTCCCTTTAAGGGGCTGCTCTTTTAATTGGTCCCTTGTTTTCTTTAATTTAGTTTAATTGGTTGCTCAAAAGAGTAAAGAGGAGTTATTCAATTTTGATTATTTTTATAACCGGCCACTGAACCGGAGGAGGGTAAAGGGAAGACTTATCGCAGAATTGTTACAGCACAAGCCATTCGGTCTGTCATGTACGTGCCAGCTCTCCGAAGGTGCAATTTACCCAGTGTCATTCTCCTGCCTTCTCCTCGTAACCTTACACATTGTTCCTTTGCAGATAATAAACCCTCTCGAACACCTCAATTGAGTCCACATCCACCGCACTCTCAGGCAGCATAATCTAGATCTTAACCACTCTCTGCATGTAAAAGTTTCTTCCCCTGTCTCCATTGTTTCTTTTGCCAATTACTTTAAATTTGTGTTTCTCGATCCTTCCACTAATAGGAACAGTTTCTCTCTATCTACACTGTCCAGGTCCCTCATGATTTTGAACACCTCGATCAAATCTCCTCTCAACCTTCCCTTCAAGGAAACTAGTCTCAACTTCTCCAATCTAACCAGGTCGCTGGAGCCCTTCATCTCTGGAACCTTATCTGCACTGTCTCTAATGCCTTTACCTCTTTCTTAAAGTGCGGCGCCCAAACAGTACTCCTAACGTTCCACATACTACTAACGTTCCACATCTCCCACCAAAAAGGTCAGGCACTGCGTGGCCGAGCTACCTGAATTTGAACAAAAACTAACAGGAGACAGAAATAGCCCACAGTGGGGGACAAATGGTTACTTCCACACTGAGGTTTTGCGAGGTGCTTGCGCACCAGTTCCTGACACCCTGGTCTCTCACAGCTAGCGGTAAACCCAAAGTAAACCTGCGGGGTTCATAAGTACTTGTTGGAGCCACGGGTTCCTTTACTCAAGACTACTGGCCCCTGGTTGTGCAAGATCTTGATTTTTTTTTAAAAATTGTTCATGAGAAGTGGGTATTGCTGGCTAGGCCAGCATTTATTGCCCATCAGTCTGGCTCAATAATTGCCTATTTAGGTGTCAGCCACATTGCTGTGGGTCTGGAGTCACATGTAGGCCAGACCAGGTAAGGATGGCAGATTCCCTTCCCCAAAGGGCATTAGTGAATCAGATGGATTTTTATGACAATCGGCAATGGTTTCATGGTCATCATCAGATTTTTTATTCCAGGTTTTTATCAAATTCAAATTCCACCATCTGCTGTGGTGGGATTCGAACCCTGGGTCTCTGGAATACCAGTCCAGTGATTACGCCACCACCTCCCCATGTGTAAAATGGCCCACCCCCTACTGCCTCTGTACCCTCTCCCCACCCACCCCCTTACCACCCCCACACACCCTCCCACCCTCCCCACACCTTTCTCCCCACCCCCACCACCGACCCCTCATCCCCTCCCCTTAACACCCTTACGCCCCATCCCGCCCTCCCCCCACCCCACCCACTGGCCCCCCAGCCTGCTACCGACCCCCACCCATCCCCCTCCTACCAACCCTAACCCCCACCTCCAACCCAACACTCCACCACCCCTACCCCATGCTCCACCAACCCCGCACTCCACCCCCACCCCCACTCAATTTATAATTGTAGAATAAAAACAACCAGAGTTATATCTTGCAGATAATTTCAATGAATGAAGGGGACTGAATTTCTCTACAGAGTGCAATGTGTAACTGGTGGTCAAATTAAAAACTATCATCTATGTTTGACCACTGGATTCCAGTGCAAACTGTCTTTACTCTTCATTTAAAATGTTAATTGAAAATTCAGGGTATTTTTTCTGCAAAATGTCTTAAGACAACTAGGTCTTTTCAAAATATTACCCAACGTGATCACAAAAATAGATCAATTTTTTTAATCAGCTGCAGTGTTGGCGAGATATGACTCAGTGGGTGACCTCTCACCTCTGACTCAGAAGGTCCTGGGTACAAGTCCCACTCCAGAGACTAGAGCACGTAACCTGGAGAGTGCTGCACTGTTGGCGGTACCGTCTCCCAGAGCAGACCGAGTTAAACCGAGACCTATCTGCCCTCACAGATTCAGCGGTACCATTTTGCAGGAGAGCAAGCGGGATTCTCCCCAGTGCTCCGGGGCTGATATTTATCCCTCAGCAAAAACAGGTGATCTAGTCATTATCTCATTGGCATTTGTGGGATCTTGCTGTAATTGGCTTCAATTCCCTGGAACAGTGGCTACACTTCAGGACCACATCATTGGCTGCAAAGCTCTTTTGGGGCAACCTGAGCTCACAAAAGGCACTATATAAATACAAATTCTTTCTTTCCTTTTTAACATCTCTAACTCTTATTTATTCACCACCAGAGTTCCCCTGCTGCTATGAGGAGACATTCTGACCCATATTGCCCAATTGCTAGTTCCCAGTTTTTACATTGTTTTCGTTCCTCCCAATCTTGGCGCTGTCCTGCGCTATTGGTCTTCGCTCGCTAAGCTCTGGCTCCACATTCTTCTTCCTCCTTCTGTCGAACCCAAGCCTCATCCTTCAGCACCATTCCACCCTTCTCATGATCTCAATCTGTGGATGTCCTCAACTCCCTTCACTGATCAACAACTCCATTATCATTGTATCATGAGGCTACCACTATCAGCATGGTAAACAGTTAACTAAATGGACCTTTGTTGTTTTAAAAACAATGTTTATACCATGTAAATTTGTGACCTCTGCAAGCCTTTTTGTACTTGGATATATCCCCAGTTTAAACCAGTGGGCTACAACGTCATTTATCAACAATTCTAACTGCCATTCATGCAGAGTATGGGGGAGACAGTGGGCACGGGTTCAAATCCCAACACTGCAGCTGGTGGAATTTAAATTCAGTGAATAAATCTGGAACTGAAAGCGAGCCTCAGTAATGGTGACCATGAAACTATCGCCGATTGACGGAAAAACCCATCTGGTTCACTAATGCCCCTTCAGGGGAGGAAACCTGCCATCCTTACCCGGTCTGGCCTACACGTGACTCCAGACCCACAGCCATACGAAAACAGAATTACCTGGAAAAACTCAGCAGGTCTAGCAGCATCGGCGGAGAAGAAAAGAGTTGACGTTTCGAGTCCTTATGACCCTTCCACAGAACTGGGTGAATCCAAGAAGAGGAGTGAAATTCCTTGGATTCTTCCTTGGATTCACCCAGTGCTGTCGAAGCGTCATGAGGACTCGAAATGTCAACTCTTTTCTTCTCCGCCGATGCTGCCAGACCTGCTGAGTTTTTCCAGGTAATTCTGTTTCTGTTTTGGATTTCCAGCATCCGCAGTTTTTTTTTGTTTTTTAATCCCACAGCCACGCAGTTCGGTGAAATGGCCTGGCAAGCCAACTCAGCTCAAAGAGCCATTAGGGATGGGCGGCATATAAATGCTGGTCTTGCCAGTGACGCCCATGTCCCCATGGAAAGAGTAAAACTAAAGCCGCCCCTCGGCGGCGGTGGGTGGGGGGGGGTTACTTAAAGAGAAGGGGGTCTGAAGAAAAGTGTTGCGTAGGGATGAATACAAACCCACCAAGACACCGAACAGCCCGGTGCCCACCACCTGTTGGAGCCGCAACACCAGCTGATGCAGCAACGCTCACCGGTTGCTGCCAGGCTGCAGTTTCGGGGAGGAAAGGGTCTTCCCTTGGTAAGCCTGACTTGCTGCACTCCGGTGGAATCACATGCTCCTGCAGCAAGAGTACAAAGGTAATGTTGTTGGAGCACTTTTCAGCAAATCTGGCCTTCCCCTTGGCTCTTGGAAACGATTATCTTGCCTGTCAATCAATCAGTCAGTCAGTCTCTCTCTCTCTCTCTCTCTGTGCCTCGTCCTGAGGAAGCAACAAGCTCTTGATTTGTTCTCAAAAAAATAAAAGAGGAAACATTTGATTAGTGCTACGAAGATGGGCAAATTACATTACCGTCTCCACAGCGAAGAGATTCAGGCCTAATGAGGGAGGAACCGATGCATGAATGAATAATAATAAAAAAATAATAAATGCTCTTTGCTCTGGGAGATAAATGCACGGTTCAGATGTTGTGGGGGGCGCGGGGGGGGGGGTCCTTATCATTTGAAACGTGCAACATTTAAAATGCAACCGGACCCGGGCGCAAGGGCGGACGATGTCCATCAAATGTTTCGCGTTGGGCTGCTTGCTCCGGACAGGCCGCGCTTTGCATTCAGTCCCCAAGCAAGAGGGACAAGAGTGAGATCAGCCCCCACCCCACCAAGTTACCGAGATCTTGTCCACCCCCCCCCCCCCCCCCCCCCCCCCCAGCGTTTGCAGCAATGCAATAAGCCGGGGATATCCCGATTGCCATCGATGTGGGAGGTATTTTCTCTCTCTCTCTCTCCCCCCCCCCACCCCCCACACCCCACACCCATTGCAAATTAATGTGCAATTCCCTCCGCCCCACCACCCCGCGACTCGGGCTCGGGAGGGAGGGGTGCATGGAAAGGAACGCACCGGCTGTTACAAGAGCAGAACCGCTTCCTTACCTCGGCCATCTCCGCAGCGCCGGCGGCCGCCTTCCTGCTCGTCCCGGGTGATTGACAGGCAGGCACCAGATTCCAGGGGACTCCGTCACCACGGCAACCGAACCAGCAACCCCCCCCCCAACCAACCAACCAACCAACCCACCCCTTGATTGACAGCTGCCGCTGCTGGGCCCGCCCGGGGATTCCCCCGGCCACCAGCCCCGCCTCCTCCTCCTCCTCCTCCTCCTACTCCCCCTGATTGACAGCTGCCGCTGCTGGGGCCCGCCCGGGGATTCCCCCGGCCACCAGCCCCGCCTCCTCCTCCTCCTCCTCCTCCTACTCCCCCTGATTGACAGCTGCCGCTGCTGGGGCCCGCCCGGGGATTCCCCACCCCTCCTCCTCCTCCCCTCTTCTCCCTGTCAGCCGCTGCCTCCCCGGGATGACGTCACCGATTGATTGGCAGCTCAGACACCTCTGCAAAGCCGCTCGTTGTTTGCATTGCGCCATCGCCACGTGGATACATGGGTGGTGGGCCACGGATGGATGCAAAATTGCAAAGGTCACCACAAATCCCGACGTACTGAAAAAAAAGGACCCGCATTTACCTCACTCCTGACACGTGTGAGCAAGAGGTCCACAAAGGGCAGGGCATACAATTAATTGCTTTTGCCCAAAGCCAAGATACCACAAACAGCAAAGAGAATAACCAGCTCATCCTAGAATGATACAGCGCAGGAGACCATTCATCCCATCACAGCTGTGCCAGCTCTTTGAAAGAGCTATCCAATTAGTCCCACTGGACTGTTACCCCCCCCCCCCCAACCCCATAGCCCTTCACATTTCCTCCCATCCACTATGTATTCAATCCCCTATTGAAAATTACTATTGAATCTGCATCAACCGCCCTTTCAGATAACAACTCATTGGGAAAGCATCTTCCTTCCCCCTCATTTTGCCTCTGGTTTTTTTTTTTGCCACTTATCTTAAATGTGTTTCCCCCTGGTTACTGACCCAGGGTCAAAATCCTAGAAATCTCTTAACAGCACAGTGAGTGTACCCGCACCATGGACACTGCAGTGGCTTGGGAAGGCAGCTCATTACCATCATCTGGAGGTTAATTAGAGATGAGCAGCAAATGCCCACATTTTGCATGAGCGAATTGGAAAGTTGAGGGAAAAAAAGTTGATTTATAAAAGTTTAGCACACCTTATTTTCTTTTGCGCTCTATGCCTTAATGCATATGTTTTTTTTTAACCCCATACGGCTTTTTAACTTCTGTTGCATTCACACAGATTCATGTATGTACACTGCCCATCACCCCTCCCCCAACCCAATCTCACCATGAACAGATACCAACACTTGAAGATCTGATGGTCAATATTAATCGCTTCTACCACCAAGATGGACTTTGTCTCTAAAACACACAAAGTAGTCCACCAAGACGGAGGTGACTCACCTGCCCTTAAATTCACTGAGGGGAAACCAGGCCGTGAGGTAAAGTTTCCTTTTCACTCTGCCTTCAAGATGGAGGCGGGGAGACACCTAAAAAGTTGACGTTTGATTCGCTGATGCAGTGGTAAGATTTTCAGCCCCTGGGGTAAAGCTTGTTCTTCCCATGCCAGGGATTTGCATCTAGGCCAGAAAAATGGTAAACCAAAATTCCTTCTCCCTGATGGTTGCTAAGGGTCCTCATGAAAGTGAATTTGGGCTATCTTAAATATAGCTGCACATCAGCCCGAGGCACAAATTAGTCAGGATTTAGGACTATCTCGGTAAGGTATGAGAGGTTGAGAGGCTCTTCCCCCTGACTGAAGAGTCCAGAACCAGGAGGTCACAGATTCAGAATAAGGGGTTGACTATTTAGGACTGCAATGAGGAGAAATTTCTTCACTCAAAGGGTTGCGAATCTTCGGAACTCCCTATCCCAGAGAGCTGTGGTGCTCAGTTGTTGAGCATATTCAAGACTGAGGCTGATGGATTTTTTTTTGACAATCAGCCATAATCGTATTGAAAGGCAGAACAGACTCAAGAGGCAAATGGCCACCTCATGCTCCTAGTTCCTAAGGTCTTAAGGTCAATCAGAGGGGCCATAAAGACGCCTAGTGGGAAGGAGAAATGTTGGCTTATGCATTTAGACGTTCTTTTTCAGTTAATTATTTCTTTCATGGATTGCAAATAACGCTAGACCAGCATTTGTTGCCCATCGCTAATTGCTCTTGAGAAGGTGGTAGTGAGCTGCCTTCTTGAGCCGCTGCAGTCCGCGTGGCATTAGGAAGTGCTGTTAGGAAGTGAGTTCCAAGATTTTGACCCAGCGACAGTGAAGGGACGGTGATATATTTCCAAGTCAGGATGGCGAGTGGCTTGGAGGGGAACTTCCAGGTGGTGGTGTTCCCATGTGTCTGCTCTCCTTATCCTTCGAGGTGGCAAAGGTCATGGGTTTGGAAGGTGCTGTCAAAGGAGCTTTGGTGAGCTGCTGCAGTGCATCTTGTAGATGGTACACACTGCTGCCACTGTGTGTCGGTGGTGGAGGGAGTAAATATTGAAGGTGGTGGATGGGGTGCCGATCAAGCGGGCTGCTTTGTCCTGGATGGTGTTGAGCTTCTTGAGTATTTTTGAGGATAAACGCGCCCAGGTCAGTGCATCAGGAGCTGTGGAGACTGAATTTGGTCCTTATTGCCTTTGATTTCTGAGAAAAATATTGGAGCAAGATCCCACAACAGCAATGTGTCATTGGCCAGATAGTCTGTTTTACTTATACTGGTTGAAAGATAAATATTGGCCCGGATGCTGTGGATAATCCCCTAGTATGTTCTTCAAGATAGAACTATGGGATCTTTCACATCCCCCTGAGAGAGCAGGCAGGGCTTCAGTTTAACATCACTTCCAAAGAATGGCACTTTTGAAAGTGCTTTGGGAGTAACAGCCTAGATTATGTGCATAAGTCAGTCTTGAGACCATAAGCTTCTCATTCAGGAGTAGGAGTGTTACCAGCTGACCCAGGTAGGGTGGTAGTCATATTTTGCTGATTAATCAAATTTGAAATCCATATTGTAATATGGAGATGCTTAGAAAATCATTGCACCTTTTACAAACTTTCAGAGCAGTTCAGCGTTTAATGTTTCCTTCAGGCTGGTAGATTGGTTTTGGAATTGCAGAGCCTTCATTTCGGGATGATGTAAACTGTGCTACATTGCTGCAGGAATGGATTTTAACTGCATGTTTGTGTTGGAGTTGGTCCACGTGAAGTTTTTGCTAATTTGTCATTCTCTTCATTGCTGTCCCGCTCAACATGCCAACTCCTGAGTGAGCTTTTGAATTATGTTCAAAAAGACTGGTCTGATGTATACTGAGTGATGAGCCAAATGCCTAATTACTAGTATATCTTAATAGTATACTGATAGGAGTGTACAACAGTGGAGACCTTGATTATATATTCACAGGAATTATAAGGAGTAAAGAATGAACTAGTATTATACCCCATCATTCATATCCTCAAAATGTAGCAAAGTTCTCTGCACACAGCTACCTACTTTTGATCTCTTCTCATTGTTGCTATGAGGCCAAAATGAGCATAGCATAGACCCATAAATATTAATGAGTTAAGTGACTACTTAATCTAAATTTACCCTTATGTTGATTGAGGGGTAAATGTTAAACAGAAGAACATAATAAATCAGGGCAGGAGTAGGTCATATGGTCCTTCAAGCTTGCTCCACCATCCAATAGGATCATGGCTAATCTTCAACCACAACTTGATCTTCCTGCATTATTGTCCTATTCCTTGATTCTCTTAGAATCCAAAAAATCTATCGATCTTGGTATTGATTCTTCTCAACAATTAACCATCCATAACCCTTTGGGGTAGAGAATTCCAAAAACTCACAAACCTCTGGGTGAAGAAATTTCTCGTCATCTTGGTTCTAAGTGGCTTCCCCCTTATTTTGAAATTATGCTCCCTGGTTCTAGACTCCCCAACCAGGGGAAACATCTTACCTGCATCTCCCCTGCCTATTCCTTTAAGTATTTTGTAGGTTTTGATGAGATCACCTCTCATTCTTCCAAACTCTAGAGAACACAGGCCCAGTTTCCCCAAACTCTCTTCACAAGATGGTCCCGCCATCCCCGGAACAAGTCTGGAGAACCTTCATTGCACTCTCTCTATGACAATAATATCCTTTCTAAGGTAAGGGGATCAAAGCTGCACATAGTACTCCAGGCTCAGGCTAACCAAGGTTCTATACAATTGAAGCAAGACTTCACTACTCCTGTACTCAAATCCTCTTGTGATAAAGGCTAACATTCCATTAGCCATCCTAATTACCTGCTGCACCTGCGTGTTAGCTTTCAGTGACTTATAGACAAGGGCACCCAGGTCCCTTTGTACATCTCCACTTTCTAATCTCTTACCATTGAAGAAATACACTGCACATCTGTTCCTGCTACCAAAGTGGAAAACCTCACATTTTTCCACATTATATTCCATCTGCCATGTTTCTGCCCACTCATTAAGCCTGTCTAAATCCTCTTGTAGCCGCTTTGCATCTTTGCACAACATACATTCCCGCCTAGCTTTGTGTCACCCGTGAACTTGGAAATATTACATTTGGTCCCCACATCCAAATCATTGATCTATATTGTGAACAGCTGGGGCCCAAGTACTGATCCCTGTGGTACCCAGCTGGTCATAGCCTGCCAATGTTAAGATGACCTGTTTATTCTTACTCTCTGTTTTCTGCCTTTTAGCCGATCTTTAATCCATGCCAGTATATTGCCTCCTTTCCCATGTGCTTTTATTTTGCTAATCAACCTCCTGTGGGGAACTTTATCAAAAGCCTTCTGAAAATCCAAGTATACAATTTCCATTGACTCTCCTTTATCAATTTTGTTAGTAACATCCTCAAAAAATTCCAACAAGTTTGTCAAACATGATTTCCCATTCGCAAATCCATGCTGACTATGCCCAATCAGATCATGATTATCCAAATATCCATTTATCACACCCTTTAGAATAGATTCTAGCATTTTCCCTACTGATGATGTAAGGCTAACAAGCCTGTAGTTCCCTATTTTCTCTCTCCCTCCCTTCTTAAATAGTGGGGTGACATTAGCTACCTTCCAATCTGCAGCAACCATCCCAGAATCTATAGAATTTTGGAAGATGGCCACCAATGCACCCACTATCTCCATAGCAACCCCTTTCAACACTCTGGGATGTAGAATATCAGGTCCTGGGGACTTATCAACTTTCAGTCCCATTAATTTCTCCAACACAACGTTCTTACAAATGCTAATTTCCTCAATTCCTAATTTTCCATCGTCCCTGGGATGTCTAATTCTGGGAGATTCCTTGCATCTTCCTCAGTGAAGACAGATGCAAAGTAATCATTTAGCTTCTCTGCCATTTCTCTGTTTCCCATTGCCTGACTCTGACTGTAATGGATTCACATTTTTCTTAGCCTTTATTTCCTTTTTACGTACCTATAGAAGCTTTTACAGTCCATTTTTATGTTTTTTTGCTAGTTTACGTTCCTATTCTATCTCCCTTTATCAGTTTCTTGGCCGTCCTTTGTTGTTTTCTAAAATGCTCCTAGTCCTCAGGTTTGCTACTATTTCTGGCAACTTTATAGACCTATATAATCTTTAACTTCCTTTGTTAGCCACTGTTGACTGACTTTCCTTTTTGGGTTTTTGTGCCTTGAAGGAATGTTTCATTGCTGTAAATGATGTAATAATTCTTTGAAGACTATCCATTGCCTATGTATAGTTATACCTTTTAAAGTATTTTCCCAATCTGCTTCCGCCAATTTGTCTCTCAAACCTTCATAGTTTCCTTTGTTCAAACTTAACTCCCTGGCTTCAGATTGAACTACCTCACTTTAAAACATAATATAAAACTCTATCATATTATGGTCACTCATCCCTAAATGTTTTTTTGTAACAAGGTTATTAATTAGCCCTTTCTTGTTACATAATACTAGATCTAAAATAGCTCTAGTCGGTTCCTCAGTATCCTGCTCTACAAAACTATCCCTAACACACCCTCCAGGAACTCGCACCTCACAGCATTGGTGCTCATTAGGTTTACCCAGTCAATATGCAGGGAGGAGTAGACTACTGTTTAAAAATAAGGGGTTGCCCATTTAAAATGGAGATGAGGCAAATTTTTTTCTCTCAGAGGGTCATGAGTCTTTGGAACTCTCTTCCTGAAAAGGCGGTGGAAGCAGAATCTTTGAATATTTTTAAGGCAGAGGTGGATAGATTCTTGGTAAGTAAGGGGGTGATAGGTTATCAGGGGTAGGTGGGATGCAGGTTTGAGGTTACTATCAGATCAGCCATGACCTTATTAAATGGTGCAGCAGGCTCAAGGGGCTGAATGGCCTAATCATGCTCCTTGTTCATATATTGTATGTACTGCACTTTTGGGCCCATTGAAAGGGCATCTTACTAATTTCCGCTTCAGGACATGGACAGCTGAGACATGTTAGGAAGACTCAAATGCCAACGGAAGGATTTGGGCACCTTAACTCAACGTGTACATTCCTGCTAGAATCCCTTAGGGCTTGGGGCCAAATGTAGAGTGGCTATGACTGACCATTTGTCCCTTTCATAGGAATGTGTAAAGGCCAGAATGATCCAACTATAAAGGGGCCTTGGCTAAAGTACATAGACAACATGCTCCAAAGGCCCCTACACATTGCATCTGAGAGGTTCAGGCTTCACACAGCTCAACGATTACAATCATTACGTTAGTGCAAGGCTGATCTTTAGTCTACTCCAAAGGGCGCAGCCTGACAGTGTCCTGACTGAGGCTCTTAGCGCCTGGCTGTACTCATCCAGATCCAACCCTGTTTGGAGGGGGAGGGGACGGGGGATGGTGGTGGAGGTGGGGGGGTGTTGGGGTTGGGTGTGTTGGGGTGGGTTGGGTTGGGGTAGGGATGGGGTGGGTGTAGGGTGGGGGTAAGGTGGGGGGTGGGTTGCGGTGGGTTGGGGGGGTGGGGTTGGGGTGGGTTGGAGTTGGGGTGGGGTGGGTGGGGGGTTGGGTGTAGGGTGGGGGTGGTGGGTTGGGGTGGTTTGGGGGGGGGTGGGTTGAGGTGGTTTGGGGGGGGTGGGCTGGGGGTGGGAGGGATGGGGTGGGGGGGTGTGTGGGTAGAGGGGGTGGGTGGGTTGGGTCAGCTACCAGTGATCTTGAAGGCTGTGCTACAGCTGCAAGGGAGGATCTGGAGCTGGAACGTCTGGAATGAGGGGAGCCTAGGGACTTCACAATGACTCCCTAGCTTGACGATGGAAGGTGATCGTTACAGGTTAAGGTTCAATTATGTCTCTGAACTATTTTTCCACAGACACAGGGCGGAATGCAGAATGGATGGAGCAAGTAACGCTGCCCTCTTCATGGCTTTCATGCAATCGAGGAGGAGAAGAAGGGCCCGTTGGCATCTGGCAGGTCAAAGGGAAGAGCCTCGCCCTGAGGAACTGGGCCAGTGAGGGCCCATGGAGACCCAGAAGCTGAGGACGAGAGCCCAATTCCACGGAGGCATTTGGCATGACCCAGGGTGAAGTGAAGACGCCTCTCATACATGCAGATGAGTGAGAGACTGTGCTATAGACACCTTCATTTGTCAAGGGATATGATGGCTCACATTTACTACATTCTTCAGGAGGATCTGATACTGCATGGTCCAGGAGGCCAAACATTGCCAGTGGCTCTAAAGGTGACCGCCACTCTCAATATTTTTGCAAGTGGCTGAGTCCAGGCTCCATTGGGGACCTCTGTGGAATATCACAATCCTCCACTCGTAAATGCTTCTGAGAGGTTACTGACGGCCTCTTCAGTAAGACACACAATTACGTCCAGTTCTCCCTGGATGAAGCCAGCCAGGCTGCCGGAGCAGTGGGATTTGCAGCGATCATCCTTCCCAGGTGCAGGGCGCCATCAACTGCAGGATATGGTTTTACGAGTTCCCTGGCAGCAGCCACAACAATTCACCAATAGAAAAGGTTTCCACTCTCTCAGTGTGCAGCTGATCTGTGATCATCACAAGCAGATTATGCAGGTCCGCCCGGGAGCTCGCCCAACTCTTACATCTTGAGTGACTCGCAGGTGCCACAGATCCTCGAGGCCCCTCAGTACACTCAGGGTTGGCTCAGCTGTGGCAAAGTCTACCCACAAAAAACGTGGCTAATGACGTCCAGCGGCCACAGAGAGCTTCAGAGGAGAGGAACAATGCGGCTCATTCTGCAACACGCTCCTTGATTGAGCAGACCATTGGCATGTTGAAGATGCATTTCCGATGTCTGGACCAGTCAGGCGGCACTCTCCAATACTCTCCCCAGAGGCTGTCCCACATCACCACGGTTTGCTGTGCTCTACACAACCTGGCGCTCCAAAGCCACATGGAGAGGTGGAGGAGTCGCACGTCTCCTCCGATGAGGGATGAGCTTGAAGAGGGCGAGGATGTTGAGGCCTCAGAGGAAGAACCATAGCAGGGGCCAGACACGGTGGGCGTGCCTGTGACTCCTTATAACCACCACGAGTGGCTAATGTCCCCTAGTATTACTTAAACTGTAAGGCACAATCAAGCCTGACAGACATTACATGGAGGCCTTTGAGAAATGCACCTAGTTAGATTGACTCCAATGTGCGTCCACATTGACCAGACTTCAGTGCAGCAGCATCAGGAGAATAAACCAAACTGCAAAATCCATACTCATGAGGCTGCATGATATGATCCTCTGACACAAGTCTGAGAAATGCATTGCTCGACCCCCACAACGTTGATAGAGGAAGAGGCTTTGGTCATATCACTGCTGTGGACAGGAAGGTGACTCTCTGTGCTGAGATTGTGAGAGCCGCTACGGTGGGAGATAAGTGAGGGGTGGGGTGGTCACCTGTAACACTCGGATGACCTCAGGGCATTGCATCAGATAGAAGAGCCATTCACGAGATGAGACTTTCAGAAAAGCAAAATATATTTACAGATGTGCAAAGTATATACAGTGACTGAACACCCATGCCATCATTGTGCTTTCAGTACTTCTTAATTTTCCTAAACCTACCGCTACGTCTAGGTGCATCCCCGACATCCGCAGTGGAGGTGGAGGCAGCCTGCTGACTGCTACGCCCTATTGTCTGAGATGACCTTGGCGGGCATCCTCTGGAGGCCTGAGGCCTGGAGGGCCCCAGCCTGCTTTGGATCTCTTGTTGCGGGGCAGGTGCACACTCCTCGGCCTGAGCATCTGGAGTTGCTCAGGTAACAGGCAGAGGGGATTTGGGGGGTGCTGGACAGCCCTGGGGAGTCCTGGGTGGATTGCCCTGGGTGGATTGCCCTGGGTGTCCGGCTGACGCTTCTCCTCCCTGTAAATGCCAAAGGGCCCCTCTCTGACTCCTTGAGGAGAAGGGTTTCCTGGAAGGAGATCGAGGTGCCCCGCCACTGTCTCGCGTAGCCACTGATGGATCCCACTCATGGCTAGAGCAATGGTGTGCGGGTCCAAGCGCATATCTGCACAAACTGCTGGACCAAGGTCTCTGTGGCAGATGCCACTCGTCCAATGGTGACCTCAATGCGCTGTCATGTCAGTGCCATGATATAAGACAGAATGTGGACAGACTCCTCCATCCTCCATTCTAATCTGCTGACAGCCTCTGACTACCCTGCCTGCTGTTCCCCTGCCTGTCCTAGGAGCTTCAGCCTATCTTTGAGGGCCGATTCCAGAGGCTTGTTATTAGACTCGGACTCAGCAGGAGCCTGGCCTCCAGCAATCCTCCGAGTGTCGGTGACCATGGCTGTCACTGCCTCCGCCTGCTGTGAACCTATTTCTGTGCCGTGCTCACCCGAGCCTGCACTAAAACGAGGTCCCACCGAGGTGTGTGTCTCTGCGCTGGTGGAGGTTGCAGCTGAACGCAGTGAAGGGTCTTCTTTGGATGCATTCTCGGGATCCACATCCGAGGTGGTCTAGGACAGAGGTAAGAATGAATGACCATAGTCAACTGCTATTGTATCATGGTGGTCTGGACCCCAGAAATACCAACCCTGCAGTCATGTGACTGAAACTAACTTTCAGGGACTGCAGTATAATAAAACCTGAAGAAAGCAAATCTGTGTGTGTGTGTTTGTGTGTGTGTGTGTGTGTGTGTGTGTGTGTGTGTGTGTGTGTGTGTGTAATATTTGGAACAGCTGAATCATCATAGCTGAAATTTTATAATATAGCCAAACTGCTGTACTTGTTCCAGCTTCCAAGTTTACCTGAGAACCAACTTCCTGGCTATTCATCTACAAGAGGCTTCACCGCTTCATGAGAATCCTTTGTTCCTAAAAGATCGTCTCTCCAACTAAAGCATCAACTCAACTAAGAAAACTCCAGGCCTTCATCAATATAACGATCAAGTTATAAATTCCATTTTCGTAATTGTAGCTTTAACTTCATCTGTACCTAACCTGTGTGTGCGTGCGTGACACAGTGTGACTGAGACAAGTGATTGAGATGTTGTGTCCAAACATTTGAGGTAAGTGTGTGATAATAAATAACCTTCTTTATTTTAAAAAAATTACCAAAAAGCCTTCTGCTGGAACTTATTTGAAATGAAGAAATGTTACTCTTAGTTGTTTGGTAGTACAGAACTTGATTATTGCTAAAAAAAAGACATTGCGTCAAAGCTTTTCATCTTGCACTCATCAGGACAAACACAAGAATGCCAATGTCAGGGGAAGCAACAACTTTATACTGTATGAGAAGAGTGTGCTGATTGGTTGGCAAGTGGACTCTGATTGGTAGAGGCATTGCCATTGGGAATGCACTAGGTAACGATGACTGACAGTTAACTGCCAAGCATTTTTTGAAATTTAAACCAGACAGCTTAACCCTGATTGGTCAAGGCATTGCCCTGAGGAATGGACCAGCGAATGGCTGTCACTTATTTCATTTAGCTGAAATGGGCACACTATGTGTACATGTTCTTTCTGTCTGCAAAGAACAGGACCCCTGTGTACTAATCCAGTACATACAAATATCACTCTGATACACACAAACACCCTGATTATTGACTGAAAGGGGCCACACATCCCTTGTCAGTGACAGGCAGTGGAAATCTAGAACTCTCTCTGGAACAAAGTTATTGGGGAGACGAGGGGTTGGCGAAAGTGGGAGAGAGGATTCAACTGAAAATTTCAAAGCTAATATTGTGGTACTTCCGTTCGGCAAGGGAATTAAGGAGCATGGAAGGTAGGTGAATGGAGTTAAGCTACAGGTTAGAGGGGCTGAATGGCCTCTTCCTGCTCCCATGATTCAAGGTTCTCTCTGAGACAGCATTTCCCAAGCAATATTCTGCTTTGCAGTGTAGCTCCTGTTACCCTGGAGAATGAGGCAACTGTTTTACGCCCACCTTGTGATGGTTCACCATTTAATCTGCCCTTTTTAGAGGGAGGAATGTCCGGCAGCTTTAGCAGAATTCTCTCTCTCTCTGCTCTCTTTCAAGCAGAACCATGGGTTATTTTGCACCCACTTGAACTGGCACAGCAGGCAGGGGTTTAATGTCCCATTCGGTCGATGGATGAGAAAGGAGAGAACTGGGGAGAAAAGGGTATGAAAAGAAAATCCGCTAGTCTTTTGCAATTATCTTATGAAATGTTTAAATCATGTGAAGGTTTGAATAAGGCGCGTTTGGGACACCATTCTATTGTACACTGAACAAGGCGTTTCCGAGATATCGGTTACCTGCCCCAAACGTGTGGAATCTGTAAATAATGTTGGGGTGGAGATCCCTCTTTTGGTTAGTTTTGGGCAGTTCTTACCTTAGCCACCAGATGGAGAAGTTCATAACCGTCGGGGACAAAGTGCGATCAGGTACGAGTTCATGTTAAATTAAACCAGTATCGGACTTGGCTGAAGCTTGTCACTTTCCCAGCAGCCCAGCTGATCCTTTTTTGTTTGCTCTTTTTGTGATCACTTATTCAGAGGCTGTGGGCGTCATCGGCAAGACCAGAATGTTTTTGCCCATCCCTAATTGCCCTCGATCAAGTGGCGGTGAGCCGCCTTCTTAAGCTGCAACTGAGTGCCCAGCTCGTCCATTTCTGAGGGCAGACAAGAGTCAACCACATTGCTGTGGGTCTGGAGTCACGTGTAGGCCAGACTGGGTACAGACAGCAGACTTCCTTCCCTAAAGGGAAACAGATGGGTTTTCTGTTTTAAAGAAATTGGTGGTTTCATGGTCATCTTTACAGATTTTAGTTTTTTATTTCCACGTTTATTTAACTAATAGAACTTAAATTCCCCAGCTGCTGTGGTGGGATTGGAACTTACGTCTTTGGGATCATTAGTCTAGACCCTGGCATTATTAACCCATTACATAAACACTTTTCTACAATTCCCTGATTGGATTCTCAATAAACACCGTGGATCCGAGCCTGGAACTTACTTTAATGCCCCCTCTATGAGGTGCTGGCCACAATGGCTTGGTACCCTAAGGCAGGTGTGTAAGGTTGGAGCTGAGTGGGTTTACTGGGCCCCTAGGGTATCTAGTCCTGCAGCAAGATCGCAGGCTGGTGTACCTCAGTGTCACGGAGTCATTATGGCACAGAAGGAGCCCATTCTGCCCAACCAGTCCATGCCAGCTCTCTGTAGAGCGTTTTCCCACTCTATCCCTGAAAATTTAATTCCTCAGGTGTCCATCCCTTTTGAAATCGTTCATCGTCTCTGCTTCCACCACCCTAATAGGCAGCGAGTTCCTGATCATTACCACTTTCTGCGTAAAAATGTCCTTCCTCACATCCTCCTGCAGCCCTTCCCCAAACTCTTAAACCACCCCCCCTGCCCACCGCCCCCGCCCCCCCCACAACCGTCCTTGCACTGTCAGCGATTGTGAACGGCTTTTCTTTTGTCTACCTTATCCAAACCTGTCATGACCTTGTACAACTTGGTCAGGCCTCTCTTCAATCTCCTCTGTTCCCAGGGTAACAACCCCAGCTTCTCCAACCTAATTACCCCATCCCTGGAACCATTCTGGTAAATCTCCTCTGCCCCCTCTCAAGGACCCTGACATCCTCCCCAAAGTGTGGTGACCAGGGACTGGACACAATTCTCTAGTTGGGGCCTAACCGGAGCTTTGTAAAGATCCAGCATATCTTCCCAGCTTTGGTACTCAATGCCTCTACTTATGAATGTCAAGTTCCCACATGCTTTCCTATCTATTCATTCAATGTGCCTTCCACCTTCAATGATTGGTGCACACGAACCTCCTGGGTCCTTCTATTCCTGTCCACTTTTCAGGAGTATGCCATTAAGCCTATATTACCTCTCCCCATCCCTTATGCCAAAACGGACCGCCTCCCCTTCCTCTATAATAAATTCAATCTGCTGCTTGCCTGTCCATTCTGCTAGTCTATCTATGTCCTGTTGCAGCCAATCGGTGCCATCTGTTATCCTTTCCAGTTTGGAATTGGTGAACCTTGAAGTTTTTGAAACTCTTGCCTCACCTGAGGCAGGGCCCTCGGAGAGAACAAGAACGGGAACAGGGTTTTCACAGGAGTGAAACAGGCTCGGGACAGTGGTTAAAAGCAAATGTGTTTTCGGAGCTGAAAACCACTGTGGGTATCCTTTGTCCTCCCCAAGCTCCGAGTACTTTCTGGACTGCTCTCTTCCTCACTGTGTTGAAATCAAGGCTCATGCCCAGTGTCTCCTATCCCTCCGGATAGTCTGTAACTCACCCTCAAAGCTCAGCTCTCTCAGTCTTTCCTTACCCTCCTCGGTCTGATCCAACCCAGCATTCTTCGTTTTCTTCATCTGTTGTGCTGTGTCTTCACTGAGGGCTTTGAGCCATGACTGAGGACCCTCAAGATTAAAGGAACGATATTTGCTGCTTACCTGACCATGCTTGCTAGCAATCCTGTGGTTGGAACAGACACTGGACACATTTCTAAAATTCTCTCATGAGATGTGTGCGTCCTCGAGCAAAGCCAACATTTATTGTCCATCCTTATGCTCGGTAGATGGAGGAAGGATGTTTCCCCTGGCTGGGGTCTAGAACCAGGGAGCACAGCCTTAGAATAAGGGGCAGACCATTTGGGACTGAGATGAGCAGGAATTTCTTCACTCGGAGGGTGGTGAAGCTTTGGAATTCTCTGCCCAGAGGGCTAGGGAGGGTCAGCAGTTTAGTAAGTTCAAGGCTGTGGTCGATAGATTTCTACATATTAAAAACATCAAGGGATACAGGGGTAGTGCAGGAAAATGGTGTTGAAGAAGTGATCAGTCATGATCTGACTGAATGGCAGAGCAGGCTCAAGGACCTGAATGGCCTACTCCTGCCCCTATCTCTTACGTTCTCCCTTTTGGGAAGTTAGCGGTGAGTCACCTTCTTGAACCACGGCAGTCCATCTAGTGTAAGGCCATTTCAGAGGTAGTAAAGACCCCACCACATTACTGTGGGTCTGGATCACATATAGGGCAGACCAGGTAAGGGCAGCAGATTTCCTTCCCTAAAGGGCTTTAATGAACCAGATGTTGCAACACTCTAGTAGTTTCATGATCCTTATTAACGAGACTGACGGTTGGTTCTACATTTTTAAGTTAATTGAATTTAAACTGCCCCCAACATCCCCCGAGAGCGGGATTTGAACTCACGACCCTGGGGCATTAGTCCGGACCTCTGGATTACTGGTCCAGTAACATGACCACCAGGCCTACCTACACTCGTGGTTTGAGGAGCCGAATCAATTGTGAACATTCACAAAGTTGGAATCAGAAATTTGTGGAAAGCCCACGTGAACTCCAGTTAAATTATAGCCAGGCTGAAGTTAAACAGGATACTGCGGATAGATTAACAGTCAAGGTGTGTGCACTCCACATAATCAAAGTACTGCCAGAACTTCCATTACCATGATGTTTTAAGAGGTCACTTAACATTTCCACCTTTTTTATTGGCTTTCAAAGATGACCAAAGTCCTGGTCTTATCTGTCCAGCATCCGAGAAGCGATGTTATTCGGAGACTCTTCCATTTAGTGAAAGAGGATCTCACCCTTTGGGTATGTTTTAGACACCGGCATTTACCTGTTCCAAATCCTAATAGGAATGCTGGACACTGTACAAAGAACTGGTCTGCGGGGATGAGAGAAGTGGGCGAGCACTTGAACAGCAACTGAACGCTGTCAAATTCAGCATCTGTTTGGTTGGACACTGTGTTCTAAGTATAAAAGGAGCCCACGCAATATTTTAACTTCCCTTTATTGATTTAGCTGGTACTTAATTGCGTTCTAATGGAGAAAACCTCCACACAGAGACACCACCAAGGTTGAAAAGCGTAGGAGAAGCAATGACATCAATCAAGAGATAACGGTTAGACAAGGCCAGGCTTGGGTTTCAAGTCTGTAGATTGTAGGAGAGACTGAAGAAGGAATTGGCATTTATATAGCGCCTTTCACAACCTCAGGACATCACACAATGATCTGCTGTCAGTGAAGACACACTCCGAAGTGTAGTCACCGTTGCAATGTAGGGAACACAACAGGCTATTTGCTGCCGCTGCTTGTAGCTACTTCTGTCAGGAGATCTGCTGTCCGGGTACACCACGCTCTCCTGTCTTGTGCCATTCTCTCACACCGACTGTAGCTTGTCTACAATCGCTCTGTGATGTCTGTCATCCAACTACACCCAGGTCGAGGTCTCTTTCTGCTGCCCTCCACCTTGCCCCCTTGAAGAGACCTCTCTAACTTTCCAGCTCTGATCAAATAGCCAAATTCCTGACATTTTTCTTTTCCGGTTGTGACTTTTTAAGAGTTCTTTTTGCCTTTGCTATTTCAAACACCTCTCCACTTGTCTTATGGCCCATTTTGTGATGTTGATTAAGGGATAAATATTGTCCAGGACACCTGGGATAAGTCCCTGACTCTCCTTTACAATAGTGCCATGGGATCTTTTATGTGTAGCTGAACGGGCAGGCGGAGTCTTGGTCTAATGCCTCATCTAAAAGACCGCAGACCCCTGACAGTGCAGCGCTCCTTCAACGCTGACTGGAGTGCCAGCCTCGATTGTGGGCTTAACTCTCTCGAGTAAGATTTAAACCCATGGAGCCTCAGACTCACAGACATGAGGGAAGCTGGGGGAGATAAGGAGTTCTGTAGTTTTGTGGCCCTGGTTAAGGATGAAGCAACGAGGAAGATGTTGCAATGAATCTCGCAATAAGAGGGCGGGAAAGGGGAGTGTGGAGGACAGAGGACCTGGAGCTTAAGGAGAGCAGGCAAAGAGACGTCAAAAGAGGTTCTGATGAAAGGTCACTGACCTGAAACATTAACCCTGTTTCTCTCTCCACAGGCTCTGCCTGGCCTGTTGCATATTTCCAGCATTTACTGTTGTAAGATAATGTATTCCTTCCTTATGTTTGTTCTTGAAGATGAATGCCCAGCTTTTATTGTGCTCAGTCCCCTTCTGTGATCAGTGGTGTCCCCAGTCCATGTATCTCCTGTGACAGACAGACAGGCAGATAACCCAAACCCACTTTGGCTACACTTCAACAAACTAGCCGGGGAAGAACACAGGCTGGTTTGTGATGAAATGCTCCGTAGTTTCTCTCCCTTTGAACATGAGGACTTAGCTACCTGGTTACACGTTCCATGGCACCACTTCAGGAAGAGCTGAGAGTTCTCTTAGCATTCGTGCCTCTATCCCTGGATGGGAGCAGCTCTCCTCCTCTCCCACCCTTCTCCCTTCTCCTTTTTCCTCCTCCTCCCCTCCCTCCCTCCATCCTCATCCTCGGCATCACCTTTCTCCAGCAGGCGTCATCGGTTCTTGCCATCTCTCCTCTCCTTGGGACTCATGATAAAGGCGAGACTGGGAAATCACTCTGTGAAAAGGCACTCATTGCTGAGTTCTACCCTGGACAGCGACACTTTGATGCCAGCTCTGGGGAGCTCACACCTCACAGCAGCAAGTTATTTCTCAACAGGGTGACCAAATTAACCCTCGTGCACTTCAAAGCTATTTTGTATGTGATTCAATTTGAATTTGCCTTTCCTCCTTCAAGGTCATTTTATTCTCCCTGTTTTATTAGTTTGTTTGTGCACCCACCTCAAGCTGAGAAGTGAATTAGTGATCTAGGTTGACCTCTAATTGGATGCTAGCCGAGGCTGAGAATGTCTACTGCCTGCCTAACTGCACTCCCCGCTCCCACCAACCCCCCTGCCCCTCATCCTCTCTATTTCCCTATTTTCTCCCCCATAGAGGGGGAAAAGGTACTCAAAGTTTCAGGGCTAGGGAGGGGGATATTTCAGACATGTCTTCTTCCTAGCCCTTACCCCTCCACAGCGAAACCAGCTGTGTGAGTGGGTTATGGGCAGGGATGGATTCTCACTCTGTGAAGCCAGCAGTGCTAAGCAGGGGACAGTGGTGGAGGGTGAGGTAGTATGATGGTAATATTACTGGATTAGTTGTCGAGAGACCCAGACTCATGTTCTGGGGGCACAGGTTCAAATTCCACCCTAGCGGCTGGTGGAATTTAAATTCAATTAATAAATCTGGAATTGCAATCATTGACTAATGTAAAAACCCATCTGGTTCACTCATGTCCTTTGACTCCAGACCCACAGCAATGTGGTTGACTCTTAACTGCCCTCTGAAATGGCCTAACAAGCCACTCAGCTTAGGACAGATCGAGATGGGAAACAAACACAGGCCTTGCCAGCGATGCCCATATCCCATGACAAAAAGCAATCAGTTCCTGGCCCTCACTAACTGGGGTGATAGGGGGGGAAGGAGGGGGAAAGCCACTGACAATCAAACACCCTAAAGCAACTCTTTAAATTCAGTGAAGAGAACGGCTACATTCAACCTCCACAGGGTGTCAGTAAAACATCAGATTCTAATATGTAGCCAGACAAATTCTTCCACGGCTCATCCACTTTTCGCAAGCCTTCAACTTCCGAGAAGTTTATTCCTCTCATTCAGTAAGCCAAAATTCCCACTACCTTCACCCCTCCCTCCCCTATCTTTCTATCCCCTCATCCCCTCACTGAGTTCACTCCTCATCCATAGAGGAAATAAAGAATGAGGCAGCCCAACCAAAAATGAGTGATGCCTGAGTGAGCGGGTATGGGAGATAAGTCTTCTGCTCAAAATGGGTGCACCTGTTCCAGTGAGGACCATGAAGTGAAGGAGGAGAATTAAAGAAGCTGTCATTAAAGAGGTTATAGCAGGGCACTTGGAAAAGCTTAAGGCAATCAGGTAGGGTGAACATGAATTTGTGAAGGGCAAACCAGGATTGACCGATTTATTGGAGTTCCTCAAGGGACTCACACATCCAGTAGGTAAAGGGGAACCTTTGCATATGCTGTATTTGGATCTCTAGAGGGGCATTTGATAAGATGCCACATCAAAGGTTATTGTGGAAAATAAAAGCTCATGGTGTAGGGGGTAACATATTAGCATAGATAGAAGATTGGCTGGTTGACAGGAAACAAAGGGTTGCCATAAATGGACCTTTCTCTGGTTGGCAGGATGTGATGAGTGTTGTGCGACAGGGATCAGTGCTGGAGCCTCAACTTTTTACTTGGATGAAGGGACTGAAGGTATGGTCGCTGGATTTGCTGCCCACACAAAGATAGGTGGGAAAGTAAGTTGTAAGGAGGCTGAAATGTGACATGGATGAGTTAAGTGAGTGGGCAAAGATCTGGCAGCTGGAGTATAATGTGAGCAAATGTGAAATTGTCCATTTTGGCAGGAAGGAAGGATAAAAAGGAAGCATATTATCCAGATGGTGAGAGAATGCAGAGTTTCTGAGATTCAGAGGGATCTGGGTGACCTTGTGCAGGAGTCACAAAGGGCTAGTGTGCGAGTTCAGCAAGTAACCAGGAAAGCTAATAGAATGTTGTTATTTATAGTGAGGGGAGTTGAATACAAAAGTATTGGGAGGTTATACGTCAGTTGTACAGGGCCCTGGTGAGACCACATCTGGAACACTGCGTACAGTACTGGTCTCCTTATTTAAGGAAGGATGTAAATATGTTAGAAGCAATTCAGAAAAGGTTTACTAGACTAATACCAGGAATGGGCGGGTTATCTCATGAGGTAAGGTTGGACAGGTTGGGCTTGTATCCACTGGAATTTAGAAGAGTAAGAGGCAACTTGATCAAAACCTTTAAGATCCTGAGGGGTCTTGACAGGGTGGATGTGGAGAGGAAGTTTCCTCTTGTGGGAGAATCTAGAACCGGGGGTCACGGTTTAAAAATAAGGGGAAGCTCATTTAAGACAGAGATTAGGAGAATCTTTTGCTCTGGGATGGTTCTAAGCCTTTGGAACTCTCTTCCACAATTTGCGGTGGAAGCAGAGTTTTTAGATGTTTTCAAGGCACATTTGTCAGGGATAGACCAAATAGGTGCCTCTAAAAATGGAGAGGAGTGGAAATTGATCTTATAGACTGAAGATTTGTGTGTGTGCGTGTATGAGAAAAAGAGATGAACAGAGGCCCTATATCACTGCACATGAAAGATAGAGAATATATGTGTGTATGAGTGCCGCACTTAGAAGATGGATTGAGTGTGAGAACATATGTGAGAGAGATGGAATGAGCATGTTTGAGACAGCTGGATTGAGCAGGTAGTAGAACTGGGGGAATAAAATTATTCCCCAAATCGGTCCCAATGTGAAAGAGAAAGGAAGATGCCCTGAGGGCTGGACCAAATTGGGTCAGAAGTTGAACTTCCCCGGGGAATGGCTGATCCATCTTCTAATATGGCAGCATGTAAATCATGATTCATGCTGGTCAGAAAAACCTCTGACTATTTGACTCAACTCTCAGCTCTTTCTGAAATATCTGTTTGAAGAAATAACACACAAGCCTCACTTGTCACGTTTAATCTTCCTTCGACCCTAATGGACAATCCGTCTTGACTTTCTTGGTGCCAGCATGTCATGTAGAAGTACTTTGGTCTTATTTATGAAACAACCCATCCCATTAAGTCTCAATCTGAAGCAATCAACCATAACTTCTGTTGTAGAATCACAAATGTCTGGAATTGTCATCAATGAACTGACAGACTTTTATGCTATCATTTGAATTGTGAATATTAACGTTTCTACCAAAGCCTACATGTCTATTTGCCTTTCAACGACCTATTTGCAATATAAGGCATTTTTAGCACTGTTTATCACCTGTACCATTTTGGATAAGCCTTCACCAGAATTGCCAAGATGCAGGGTCAAAGATGAAGGTCGATCAGAAGACAAGGCAATTCGGGAAGCACTGGTTAAGAGGGTGCAAAGTTTGGGATTTGAATTGCCTGCAGGCTGCAGGAGGGAGGGAAAGCTAAGGCAGGTGAGGAGATTTTGAGGCCCTGGGTTAGAATGAATCAGGGAATGGCCTGATGCTTTCAACACAATGAAGCAGAGGACAAGCCTGCAGAATGAGGGTATGTGGAGTTTAGGAGATATCACAAGTTTACAGTGCCGATTTCATCAGAGGGCTGGATTAAGATGACTGGATGGAATGTACGTGACTTTCTCTTTAGTTTAGACGGTTTAAGTGTTGCCCTTATTGAGAAGAATGAGATGACAGGTGGATTAAAGATGGAGGTGAGATACAGAGAGACACCGCTTCCTTCTGCTGGAGAAATCAAGGGCAAAACATTTAGAACTAGGCCTTTTATAACCTGACAATGACAACTATCAGCTATTCTTTCCCAGGATTTGATTTCCCATGGATTTTCATTGGTTGTGAGACTTTGGAATTCTCTTCCTCAGAAGGTAGTTGAGGCAGAGTCCCTGAATATCATTAAGGCAGAGGTAGGTAGATTCTTGATAAGCAAGGGAGTTGGGGAGGGGTGTGGGTGAGGTGAAAGGTTATCAGGGGTAGGCAGAAATATGAAGTCGAGGTTAAAATCAGTTCGGCCATGTTCTTATTGAGAGGCGGAGCAGGTTCGAGGGGCTGAATGGCCTACTCCAGCTCCTAATTCGTATGTTCATAAGGGTGAGCGATATGAGGGTGAAATTGGTGTTTGCCAGCAGCACGATAGCCAAGCTGACTTTTCACCTTACGCTAACATCTCTCCTCTACAGTTCACAGGGCAATAGTTCAAACTCTTATTGGAAACTTGTTTCCTCATCTCACTGTTGCTTTACTTGGGTTTTGAATGCAAAACCTTGGCATCTTTTCCAAGCCGATGGAAAATAAAAGCCACCTGTAAGTAACCTGATTTTAAATAACTCAAAATGACTTTTAAAAAATAAAACTATACCGAAGCGTTCATGCGGCCCCATCGGAGGATGGTAGTCAGTTTCTTAGTAAACTAATTCTTTTTTTGAATATTTAAAAGCCTGTAAAGGTACAAAATTGTGCGTTTGGGCCTGAAAGGAGTGGATTAATTTTAAAAGCCTCCTCAAAAGGCTCGCAAATTAGTGCAATTTAATGGAAGTTTGCGATGGTGATTATGCGGGGGACGTTTTTGTGTCTGGGGCCAGCTTCTAGTGGGATGTTTTTTAAACTTGTGCAAAAAAAAAATTGCGGAAACTTGAATGGCTCTAGTTTTTGAGTTGAAATCCCTCAATCTTTTGTGCTGGTTCAGTTGATTTCCAGCGAAATGTGCTGATACGTACAGCAACTAAGAGGAAACTTTATCCCCACAAACTCTCAAATCAAGTACCCAATGCAGCGGGGGTTGATTGCAAGCTTTTCCACCCTCAAGCCAGTTGGTTTAAAAACGCTGGTGGTATCGAGTGGTGCTGGTTAAGGTATGCAAGTAAATCACAGCATTCATGAAAATGTAGAGAAACAGCATCCAAATCATATCTAAGAAATTAAGATAGTAAAGATACTAAGAACCGCACATGTACTTGGCTCTGGCCATTGGCTTTGAAACCCACTGCGTATTATTCCAGGAACGATCGTATGTCATTCCTGTCTACAATTTTAATAAAGGCTCTTCTGACATGCCTAAGTTCAAATAGCAAACAGAGGATTTTTATAGAAAACACTTCAACTTATCCATTCATAATATCACACCTCACCATTCAATCTGCTGGTACAGGCTCTGGCCAAGCAATTGCTTTACTTGCAGTGAAATATTAACTTTAGTGGCCCACGCTTCCCTCTTTTCCTTCCTTTCCCAACGTCACCATTTGAGAAAGGCCGACTCCCGACCAGCAGATTATCTGGGACTTGGGCAGAGAATCCAGGCTCACACTCCAGTGCAGTGCCGAGGGAGTACTGCACTCTCGGAAACACTGCCTCCCCTCGTGGGTAGATGTAAAAAAAAAATCCCGCGGCACTATTTCTAAGAGCAGGCGAGTTGCCCCCCTGAGCCATGGTCAATATTTAATCCTGAATCAGCATCACAAAAACAGATTATCTGGTTATTATCACGTTGTGAGAGATCGTCTGCTGTGTAATCCTACAAATGTCTGCACTTCAAAAGCACTTCATTGGCTGCAAAGCACTTTGGGATATCCTGAGGTCGTGAAAGGTGCTATGTAAATGCAAACCTTTTCTTTTCTCTTCCTGTTTCTCTTTCGTTTCCCATGGTTACCATTTTGGAAAGCAGGCCAGCAGACTATTCCCAGCATTCAATTTGTGTCACGCCACAGCAGCCTTTAATTATAATTTAGAATATAAATTGACATATAATGTTGCTGAAATAAGTGAATCATGCTCAGGATAAATGCTCCAGTGATTTCTTCCATGGAACAGTCATTACTCAGGCTGTGTTTATGGTCAAAAGCCCTTTAAGATATGCAAGATATGTAGGCCATGATGTTGGCCTAACTTCAGTGCATTGGTAACAGTTTCGAAGACACTTTATTAAGGTTGAAATGGAATGGGTGTAAAAATCCACAGCCATTCCCTCCAGTTCCTTCGTTGCAACCTTGCGCCGATATTTCTGGAAAAGACTTAAAGGGAACAGAGCCTTTATTGATGGCCACCAGGTTAGGAGCTGGCGCTAGGGTTGGCAAACTTCCTGAGTTGGGAATTCCCACTTGTGGGTCTTCTGTCACATCTGGATGCCTGGTTGGAAAGGCTATTCCCGGTCCCACTCGGATGGAAACCAGACCAGTTGGAGGGTAAACCGGTCAGGGCTGAGGCCTGGATCCCTGAAGATGAGAGGCACTAAATTTTATGAAGGTGGGGGGGGAATTTGAAGTGGTCGGGGATTAGGATAGCGGAGAGGGTTTTGGGGGGAATTTGGAAACATTCCCTTTGCTAGTTCAAAGGTTACGGGGAGAAGCCGGGAGAATGGGGGCTGAGAAACCTATCGGCCGTGACTGAATGGCGGAGCAGGCTCGATGGGCCGAATGGCCTAATTTCTGCTCCTATGTCTCGTGGTCGTATGGTCTAACTCTGCAGCCTTTGACTGGAGGCCGCCCCATGTCATCAAAGGGCCACTCCTGCTCGCCCCGTCCCTGGGTCCTGAACGTCACCAGGTCAGTGGGCACAGGTACGGCACATTCCAACACCGAGGCCCCCCTGCAGCAGCCCCTGCGGGCCAACAGCACTGATTTAACCCTTTCCCGCAACTTGCCAGCTCATGCGGCGACCTAATGTTGATTACAGAAGGGATTCGATCAATCGTCACGCCTTTTGTAACTCCCCCCCCCACCTTTGAACAGGGTCCCAGTGGTGACTGTGATGCCTCTTTCAGAGGGGCCCTGTTGGTGAAAACTCCTCTTTTAAAAAAGGTGTTACCCTTCTGAGAGTCACATGTCAGTAAGGATTCTGATACCCTCTTCAGTGAAAGATTTCAAACAAGATGGGGGTGGGGGGGGGGGGTGGATTTTTAGCCGCCGGGGGAGAGGGGCTGTGGGCGCGATTTGAAAGTTACGTTCCCAGCGGTTGGCACTGCCAGCCACCTCCTGTGGAACGTGACACGGTATTCAGAGGGAGAGCACGAGGGTTGGTGGTGGGGGGGTGGTGGGTGAAACAGGGAACCTGCTGGCTTCCAACTAATGGCCCGGTCAGCTCTTTGGAGGAACTTGTTACCGGGGGATGTCGGCGAGAGCAAGGAGGCCATTTCCAGTTTCTAAATCCAGTCTGGGCCCGAACAGTCTGGTACACAGCAGGCGGGAGCTGAAATTTTTGGGACGTTGTTGGGGGGAGTTGGGAGCAGGGGGGGTGGGGGTTGGGGTGGGGTGGGGGGTGTTGGATTTGGCTTTGGAATGGGCTCCAAAATGGCTGCTTTTCTGTGCGCTGAGGAGGATGCGGCTCCTCTGAGGCGCTGTCTGCTCGCCGCTCCATGGCTGCCGTTGACGATGGTGCTCTGCTGGCACCTCCCACCTCCTGCAAACCCTCCGCCGCCTCCGATTGGACAACTGTGACGGCCGGCAGCCCCCAGTGAGGCCGCCTGCGTTTAGAAATAAGCGCCACGTGGAGCGATGCAGACCTGGGTGTGGGGTGGGCACCCGGAAATTACCCGGGCGTCGGGTTCCCTGACGTCGGTTCGAAAATCAAGCTGACCTGTCTGTGGAATCATCGGCGCTGCAGGAATTGGCAAGCTCTGTGGGCGTAATCTGACAGAAAGAAAGACTTGCATTTCTATAGCGCCTTCTCATGGGGCAGAATTTTACCCTTGGCGTGTGGGCTTCTCTCCTGGCGATCGGCAGCACACTGCAATTTCGTGACCAATGAAGGCTCACCAGCATGAAAGGAGGCTGGGGAATCAGCGAGAAGGGGCAGGCGGGGGTTGGGTGTGGGGGGGGTGGGGGGGGGGGGGGGGGGGTGGGGCGGGATGTGGGGGGTAGGGGGCATGATGTCCGCCGGGTCCAATGGTGACCCGGCAGCTCCTGGAAGTGAAGATGGATCCCGTTGGGTTTGGACACGGCAGGAGGGAGGGCAGGTCAGCGGGGGGGGGGGGGGGGGGGGCGGGGGGGTGTTGGTGGCAATAGGCCTCGCTGCCCTCCTGGACGAGGTGGCAGCCAGGAGAGAAGCCCTTGTCCCCAGGGACAGGACGAGGGGGCCCTCCACCTCGCCAAGAGGGCCCGGGAGGAGGTGGCATCCAGGGTCAGCAGCCACGATGTGGTGAGACGTACGTGGGTGCGGTGCCGGAAGCGCTTTACCGATCTCCTGCGATCGGGGAGGTTGAGTACCGTGTTGGCATGGGTCACCTTGCAGAGCAGCTAAGAGCTGCCCATCCCCCCCGTGGACCTCCGAGTTGTTAGAGTGTGAATGTCAAATGTCAATGAGGCAGCATCTGGGAAAGAGGGTGAGCCCTGGCTGCTTGGACTGAGTGCCTTGCGGCTCTAGAGTCACGAATTGGCTGAGCCCTGCGAGGTGTTCCTCAGGTGGGGTTGGCCAGACTGCAATGGCGCTGCAGGTAGAGAGTGGACTAACCAATGCTTCTCTGTCCTTCCAGGCGAAAACACCCCATAACAATGCAGAGAGGTCGCATACTGGCAGGGGACCCCCACACCTACTAATCCTCATGAGGTACAAGCAGGAATCCCTGAAGCTCGAGAGGCGGAAAACACCTCAGTCAAGCGGCGGCGATGAGGTTGGGGGTACCAGACAAAGGTAAGAGTGCAGGCCGCTGAGGGGAGAATGTCGGTAATTGCAATCATTCTAGTATAGTTTCTATATTGATGTGTGCCTTGAACCTAGAGCCCCCATTGACAATGGAAAGACGAGGGCACCATGATGCATATCTCTGTCTCACCAGGGTGTCAGGCATGCACAGTAACAGAGTAAAAGCAGAATTACCTGGACAAACTCAGCAAGTCTGGCAGCATCGGCGGAGAAGAAAAGAGTTGACGTTTCGAGTCCTCATGACCCTTCGACAGAACTGATCTTTCTTTACAAGGAGAGGGAAATATAAGCTGGTTTAAGGTTGGGGGGGAGAAGTTGGGGGGGTCGGGGTGGTGGTGTTAGGATAGGAGCAGATCATCAAAAGATGTCACAGACAAAAGAACAAAAGAACACAGGTGTTGAAGTTGGTGATATTATCTAACGAATGTGCTAATTAAGAATGGATGGTAGGGCACTCAAGGTACAGCTCTAGTGGGGGTGGGGGGGCATAAAAGATTTAAAAATAATGGAAATAGGTAGGAAAAGAAAAATCTATATAATTTATTGGAAAAAACAAAAGGAATGGGGAAGAAACAGAAAGGGGGTGGGGATGGAGGAGAGAGTTCAAGATCTAAAGTTGTTGAACTCAATATTCAGTCCGGCAGGCTGTAAAGTGCCTAGTCGGAAGATGAGGTGCTGTTCCTCCAGTTTGCGTTGGGCTTCACTGGAACAATGCAGCAGGCCGAGGACAGACATGCACAATGACAGTGTCATGACTTAAGCTAATGACAGGTCCTTCTCGTCCCTTTCAGGCTCACCAGCTGGCGGCTACTATGAGGAGCCTGAAGGCCCAGCCTGACCCCGGAGAACCACCATGCTGAGCACGCCCCAGTAATCATGCCAGCTCTGTCAAGCAGGCACCAGCACAGATACCAAAGCCTCAGTGGGCATCAGATTGCCGTCTAGTACCTCGGTGTACGTTGGTGAGGGCACTTCACACTCGCTTGAGGTGCAGGTGGAGGCAGAGAGTGCCCAGGGCGCTGGCTGTCGGAGGACTGCTGGAGACCAGGACAATGCTCAGTCAATGGCTGATGATGGGCCTCTGGAGTCATCCATGAGGCATCAGGTGCTGGATGTCCAGCAGGGTGTGCGGGAGGACCTGGTGGAGATACATGAGGGAATGCGTGCCATGCTCTCCATTGGGCTGGAGTCCCTGCGGAGCGTGACCACTGCATTGACTCTCATGACCGAGCACACTGCCTCCTCCATGGAGAGGTTGGTGACTCTCATGGAGAGGCTGCTCCGAGGACCCAGTTAGGTGTCCCTGGGGATGCAAGTCCTCACACCGGCATTGACCTCAGCTGGTCAGTGGGAGATGGATTGGGCACCCAATACCCCAGCTGGATGCCCGCCCATCAGTGGTGAGCAGGGAGGTCCAATGTGACCTCACGTTGGCGCACAAGCTGCCTGTCGTCTCTGCGGGCTCCTCTCAGGGCGCTCTGGATGAGGGCAGCAGCTCCTCTGCCCCTGTGCCAGTGACCATGGCATCTGATGAGGCTGCGGTGACTGGAGAGATGCCAGCCGTGGCAGTCCCTCCCAGGACTGGCCTTCACAGGCTCCATGGGCCAGAGGACAACCGCCAAGGTCATCAAGGCCAACAAGACAGCAGAGTCAGCAGAGTCTCCAATGCCGGTGCCAGTGAGGTGGGAGCACCTAGACATAGCTCCCACAACCGTAACCTTATGCACAAGACGGACTTATCACTGGTGATATTTTGTTTCCCCATCTTAGCTTTAAATTTTTTCCAGGTGTGATTAAAAACCCCGGTCAATGTTCATTTCAGCCCTGTTTCACATTCACAATTAACTGAGATGTTATTTTGTGCTATTGACCTCTGGATGCTTCATTTGTTCTATTGGGTCAGGGAAGGCCATTATGTAAAGATGGACGTGTGTCTCCTGAAACTTTATTGCAAAGGCACAGAGCGTATGTTGTTGGCCAAGGAAATGGTCCTGTCAGGGATTGAGTATGGAGCCTGCAGCACTGGCATGTGGTGGTGGCTCTTGTTTGGTAGGCTAGTCGAAGGAACGTTGGATCAAAGCGTCCCAGGTGTCCCTGCCTCCCTGGAGGTTGCCCAGGTCTGCGTCTACGCCCTCAGTGTTCTCCTGACCGTGCTCATCCTCTGACTCACTACTGGACTCATTATCTGTTGCCTGAGCAGCTGCATCAAGATCTTCTTCCTCCACTGCAATCGCCCCCTTTCCAGTGCCAGATTGTGGAGAGCGCAGCATGCAGCTACTATCAGTGACACACGATCTGGGGGGTACTGCAGTGCGCCCATTGAATGGTCCAGACATCGGAAGCTCATCTTGAGAAGACCTATGGCTCTCTCCACCACTACCCTTGTGGAGGCATGACTCCTGTTGTACCGCTGCTCAGCTTCTGTTATTGGATGGCGAAGAGGCGCCATGAGCTGCCTTTTGAGGGGATAGCCCTTGGCACCCAGCAGCCATTCATGCATTCGGGCTGGAGCACTGAAGAACCCCGGTGCCTGGGAGTGTCTCAGGATGTAAGCATCATGGGAGCTGCCTGGGTACCTTGCACAGACTTGCAGGATCTGCATTCTATGGTCACACACTATCTGCACGTTCATGGAGTGGAAGCTCTTCCTGTTGACGAAGGCACCGGGCTCACCTGCTGGCGCCTTGATGGCCACATGTGTAAGTCTATAGCACCCTGGACACGGGGGAAGCCAGCAATGGCTGTAAAGCCTCTGGCTCGCTCAGCTTGGCTGGCCTCATCCATATGGAAATGAGTGAAAGTCAATGCATGCCTGAACAGAGAGTCTGTCACCAACTTGACACAACTGTGGACAGCTGATTGGGAGACACCAAACAGATCCCCCACTGAGCCCTGGAAGGAGCTGGAGGCACAGAAGTTGAGGGCCCACCACGACCTTCAGTGCCACTGGCATGGGGTGCCCACCCACACAGACGGAGCTGATCTCAGGGCTGATCCTCTGACAAATGGAGGCCACTGTCTCCCTCGAGAGGTGGGGCCTCCTTCGGCATTGCACCTCGGACATAGTGAGGTAGCTGCATCGCCGTCTGTAAACCCTGGCAGCAGGATAGTGGCGTCTTCTGCGGCCCCTTCCACACTGGACTCCCTCTTGGCCCTGCGCCCCTTGTGCCTGCTCCCCTTCTCCCACAGGTCGCTCCCCTCAAAGCTGCGCGGGGTCTCCTGGCCTCCTCCCCACCTCTGCCCCTCTCTTCCTCCTCCTCCTCCTCCTCGGAGGAGGTGCCTCCAGCGGAGACCACAACCCCCACACAGTGGGGCCCACACAGTCGGAATCCTCCGGGGGCCTGCAAGACAACAATGAGCCCCGCACTGAAGCCTAGAAACGCTCAGAAGGCAGCTCCGAAGCGGGGCGAAGCCGCCCAGTTCACAGAGGCAACCAGCAGCGAGTTTGACCCAAAGCCTCTCCCTAACCACATCGACAAGGCCACTGACCCTTCTTGTCCCGCCCGGGGATGGGCTTTGGCCAACTGCGTACAACATGCAGTCACCGAGTTACACACGGCAAGAAAGCGAGGGAGCAAAGAGGTGTTTATTCAAGACGATCGATTCCCGCCTTGGCCGAGGGCTGAGCTGAGGTAAGTTTTTACAATTAATCATTCTCTACATGAACCACAAAAATGGCAAAGGAAACAAATGATGGAGAGAACAAAGTCAATTAGTGTATTGATCATTAGATTAGGGTCTTTACATTGTCTGGGTTCAAAGTTTAATTGTCGTCAGATTTTGTCCGCTGCGCGGGCGAGACCCGGCATTAGACTGCTCGTCAATCTTCTGGTTTCAGGTTTTTGATTCGGTTGGTTGAAGGTGAGTTGCGCAGCTGGTCACTGTTACGGGACCTGTCCCGCAGGTGACAAGGGACTGAAGTTTGGGGTTTTGTCCGTGACCTGGCGAAAGAGTGGCAGAGTTGGCCGCGATCCTTTCTCCCGGGACCCCAGACCGCCGGCCTGGGTGAATACGGTGATCAGGGCCCGTGGTAAGAGCCTGCGCTCCACTTTGTTTGGCATGGGGGACCTTGGCAGGCGCCGTTATCCTTCAAGGCGATCCTGGTGGGCAGTTTTGGCACCGGGTCAAACGGCGATGACGGGGATCGCCTTGCCGCTGCTGCCGGCGAGGCATGCCGCCTTCTTTCACCTGCCCTGCCGTCGGAATCAGGACCGACAATGATCCCTCCGCCCCCTTTCCCCAACGCTTCAACAGAATATCCCACAACCGGCAACGTGAGAGTGACCTTACAACCCGTTTACTTTTGGCGGAATGGTTTCGGGAATGTTGGCCAGGACGCCAGGGAGAATTCCCTTCTTTTCAAATAGCGCTATGGAATTTTTGTTGATTCCCCCCCCCACCGAGGGGTGTTACAGACAGGAGGGGGGTTAATCTAAACAGCTCCGGTTTCTCCTCTCACCACCCACCTGTAAACAGGTAGCTGCTTTGATTTAAAAACAAAAAACTGCGGATGCTGGAAATCCAAAACAGAAACGGAATTACCTGGAAAAACTCAGCAGGTCTGGCAGCGTCGGCGGAGAAGAAGGGTCATGAGGACTCGAGCCGTCAACTCTTTTTTTCTCCGCCGACGCTGCCAGACCTGCTGAGTTTTTCCAAGCTGTTTTGATTCGTTTCCCTCTGGAAAAGTGTGTTTCCCAACCCCTTGGGATAGGATGAACTTAAAGGGCGGACTCATCCCAGATTTGCAGACAGTGCGGTAGCGGCCGGGAAGAAGGGGCGTTTTACTCTCCGGCCGCCGTGGTGGGTTTTCGGGTCGCGCCCTCCCACCCGCAGGGCATCACGCCTCCTTCACAACCCATTCCCGGGAAACGCGGCAGTTCGCCGGCGGGGAGGCCCCTGATTCGTCCGCCCCCCCCACCGTCACTCTCAGCCCTTCAGTAACCCGGGCACCATATCTAAAGGCCGCCCCTGCACGGAGCTGGCTCTCTCCAAGCTGTTGGAAAGCCATGGCTGCCAAAGGGAGGAAACATGCTCCCCCAAATTCAGTGATGCCTCCCTCGAGCACCTACTGGATGTAGTGGAGACCCGCCATGAAGTCCTCTACCCCCACTCTGGGTGAAGACCAGCAAGCAAGGTCACCAATCCAGCTTGGGAGGAGGTGGCAGCAATGGTCAGTGCCAACGGCCTGCAAAGGAGGGCAGCCACCCGGTGCAGGAAGAGGATGAATGATCTCCTCTGTTCTGTTAGGCTATGTCACTCTACTCATCACTCTCAACTCATGCACTCACAAACCCATCACACATCTACAGGGATCTCACTCACTGCCTGTTCAAGGGACATCACCATTCACTCTCCCACACACACCCTAATTGTCCCCATCCTGTCCATGGGACCACTCGCCAACCACACATACGAGACATCTTTATCATCTGGCCAGCCAGGCATCCTGCTTACACTCTCTCCATCTGTCTTCATGCAGGACAAGCTGGCACACAACAAGAGGGAGAGGTCGCAGACCGGTGGAGGAATGCCTGAAATCACAGTCCTCGGAGACTTTGAAAATAGAATCATCCAGCTGCCTGGCGATGATCTAGACCGGTCCTGTGCTGATGGTGAGGTCGACGATGCTCAACCTAGTGAGGATCCAGCAGTGCAACATCCATCAGACACCATGCTGTGAGCTCACTCACAGCATGGTGTCTGATGGATGTTGCACTGCTGGATCCTCACTAGGTTGAGCATCGTCGACCTCACCATCAGCACAGGACCGGTCTAGATCATCGCCAGGCAGCTGGATGATTCTATTTTCAAAGTCTCCGAGGACTGTGATTTCAGGCATTCCTCCACCGGTCTGCGACCTCTCCCTCTTGTTGTGTGCCAGCTCCACAATCCCCTGCCATGGCGTAATTATCTCTCCTTGCTTTCACAAGCACATCTGGGAAGCAGCTGTGGGGGTCCACAAGCCAAGTCCTCGACTCAAACCTTGAAGATACCTTGGAAGAAGAATCTCTCATTGAAGACCCATCACAGCGCTCACCTACACCCTCCACCAGCGCAGAGACACACACCTCGGTGGTACTTAGTTCTAAAGTAGCCTCAGGGTCATAATCTGGTGAGCATATCGCACTGTGTGATCCGCAACGGGCAGCAGCAGGGACTTCCCAGGTTTCTGGCACTTGGAAGACTGCAGGAGGCCAGAAATTTGCTGAGTCCGAGTCAGATGACGATCCTTTGGACTCGGTCATGTCACAGTTGCTGGAGCTGTAAAGACAAGCTCGGGAACATCAAGAAGGGATGTCTACTGCACTCTTCAAGTTGCAAGGCATGATGGAGGAGTCCAATCACCTTCAGTCTGAGGTGATAGTGCAGGCATGTCAACGCAGCAAAGTCAGTACTGATAGAATGGTGGCCGCCATGGAGACGTTGGTCCAGGACATCACTCCTGCCCTGCTGCGTCGGCTGAACTCCATCGCTGATGACATAGTTGGCCTCCAACAGTGTCACATGAGGGGGGCGCTCTGGGCAGCTCGATCTCATTCCAGCTTCCCCTTCTCAAGGAGTCAGTCTGGGGTCCTCGGGCACCCATGGAGAGGAGGATCGGCAGCTGCACACCCCTGGGCCCATCCATGCAGGTGACTCCAGGAGTGTCCGGCCCCTCCGAATCCCCTCTTCCTGTGACCCCAGCAGCTCCAGCTCCACGGGCCAAGGAGGGTGCCTCGCTGCAGGACCCCAAAAGCAGGCTGGGGCCACCCAGGTCTCAGCCCTCCAGAGGACACCTGCTAAGTTCATCACAGAGAGGGTGTAGCAGTCAGCAGGCTGTCTCCACTTCCGCTGTGGATGTCTGGGCAGCACCAAGACATAGTGGCAGGGTTAGGAAGGTTGAGAAGATGTAACTCTTTTAGAGGTAAACCAATTAAACTAAATTAACAAAATGAAGAACAAATCAAGCACAGCCCCTAATTCAGGTCAGCTGTAAAACCAAGGACAAAGTTTAAAGGAAACTTACAAACTTTAAATCAAAATGTGATTAAAGGGGTCAGTAAAACACCCCAGTCCCCGCGGTGCCCACCGGGCACAGAAGGCCTCGAGAGTGCCGGCAGACACCATGTGCTCCCTCTCCAGGGACATCCGGCCGCGAACGTAGCCACGGAAGAGGGATAAACAATCGGGCGGGACTCCCCCGTCGATCGCCCGCTGCCTGGACCTGTTAATAGCCAACTTGGCCAGGCCCAGGAGCAGGTTCACGAGGAGGTCCTCCTCCTTCCCGACCCCCTTCCGCACCGGGTGCCCATAGATCAGGAGCGTGGGGCTGAAGTGCAAACAAAACATTAATAAAAGGTTTTTTAAGTAACTGAAAAGGGAGTGCAGCCTACCACACCCTATATATGCATGGTCCACGGACTCCACAAGACCACAAAAAGGGCAGGTGTCCTGGGAGTCCGTGAACCTGTGCATTCTCCGATTATAAGGGACTGCTGCATGCAACACCCTCCAACCCAGGTCCCCGATAGAAAAGGAGAGGACACCTCCGTAGGGAACCTCCCATTGGGGACCTCCACTGCCGGAGTTAAGAAGATGTAACTCTTTTTGGAGTTAAACAATTAAACTAAATTAACAAAATGAAGGACAAATCAAGCACAGCCCCTAAGTCAGGTCAGCTGTAAAACTAAAGACAAAATTTAAAGGAAACTTACAACTTTAAACCAAAATGTGATTAAGGGGGTCAATAAAGCACCCCAGTCCCCGCGGTGCCCACCGAGTACAGAAGGCCTCGAGAGTGCCGGCAGACACCGCGTGCTCCCACTCCAGGGACACCCGGCCATGAACGTAGCCGCGGAAGAGGGACAAACTATCAGGCGGGACTCCCCCCGTCAATTGCCCGCTGCCTGGACCTGTTAATGGCCAACTTGGCCAGGCCCAGGAGCAGGTTCACGAGGAGGTCCTCCTCCTTCCCGACCCCCTTCCGCCAGGAATGTCTCCCTGCCTGTGGTTCCTTGTTCTGATGAGAAGTGTTCCTGTCGCTCAAATGTGAAATTTTGGTTCCTGCACAAGATAAAGGCAGGTGTCTCAGTCCAGGACCTCTTCCCTGTGCTTTGTGTAACCTTCAGATCAAAGTAATGGTCCAGCTTCACACTCATTGGATACATTACTGATTCCTGCACCTCGATGGTGCTGGTCATTGCTGCCAGAATGTAGTGGGCAGGTATCACAGAGTTCCATCATTCTCTCTGTGTGCTCTCAGCACCTTTAATGTGGGGCTGGCCCCCATCTCTACAGCATCTGTGACCAGTGACGGTGTGCTCCTGGAGGGGACAGGTGCTGAAGGCAGACAAAGGATCAGGTGTTACATGGTTGTATCTCAATGATATGGCCCTGATCACAGAGCACAAGTGAGCTGCCCGCAACCAGACAGGAGTCAGACATTCTCGGATGCTATGTGAAGATCTATTGAATATCCTCATTGCATCTCGTCATCATCCTCCACGAATCTTGTGACTACGAGGGCCTCCTGAGCGCGCCTGCCTCTTCTGGCTAGTGTGATAGCCTCATCATTGGCCATTTTCACCTTCGAGAACCTCATCACCATCATGAAGCTTGGAATTCTCTTCTGCAGGAGGCAATGGATATCAGATCAATTGCTATTTTCAAAACTGAGATTGATATATTTTTGCTAACCAAAGCTATTGGGATATGGGGCAAAGCCACGTCACAGATTAACAATGATCTCACTGACTGACTGAGCAGGCTCGGGAGAGTAAAGGGTCCTCGCCTGTTCATCTCGCAGCAGCTTTGAGAAGGGCTAAGGGAAGGTAGCTACGGGACTCATTAGGGTCAGAGGTTGCCTATCCACTCTCTGGTGCAGTAACCTTTGCTGGAGAGCAGGCGTGTAATCTCCCCTGAGCGTTGACATATTCTGTCACAGCCCCGCACGGTTTAACATTTTTGAAAGGATTTATCTGGAATTACAGCTTTCTGTCACCTAGCGAGTGAAACGGGGGCAGCGAGGCCTCTCATAGGTCTGAATCTTACCAGCTCATCTTTGCAGCTTTGTTTAATGTCTAGCTTTGTTCACAGGGCTGCTGTGACAACATAGTGCTTCAGACGATATAAAGCGTTGCAGTGGGTTCAATATCCTAGTTTCAGTGACGGAAATGTAATTCCACACCTTTGCTCTTTTGCACACTCTCCCACCTTCTCGCCTTCGCTTTCTCCCTTTCCATCCACTAGCTCACTGGCTTTGGTTCTCTTCCATTGCCCTAATCCTACGAGCAGGAGGAGCCCATTCAGCCCCTCAAGCCCGTTCCGTCATTCAATTACACCATGACTGATCTGCATCTCAACTTCAGTTACCCAAATTAAATCCATCTCCCTTGATACTCCTTACCCAACAAAAACCTGCCATATATGGGGAAGCATAAGACCATAAGACATAGGAGCAGAAGTAGGCCATTCGGCCCATTCAATGAGATCATGGCTGATCTGATAATCCTCAAATCCACTTTCCTGCCTTTTCCCCATGATCCTTAATTAACAATGGAAAAGGGGGCAAAAGCCATTTATCCCCCCACTCAGTGGCCTCTCCCCAACCTTAATTTCCTTCTACTCCGCCTCTTCAAATGTTGACAGATGTTTGGTGGGATCGGGAGTCAGTTGAATTATGACCAGGTTTTTGTTTCTCCTTCATTCACGGGATGTGGACATTGCTGCCTAGGCTGGTACTTACTGCCCATCCCTAAGAGAAGGTGGTGGTAAGCCACCATCTTGAACCACAGCAGTCTGCATGAATTATAGTTTTTCATTGCAGTTTTGATACAACTGAGTGGCTTGCTAGGCCACTTCAGAGGGCAGTTAAAGAGTCAACCACATTGCTGTGGGTCTGGAGTCACATCTAGGCCAGACCAGGTAAGGATGGCAGATTTCACTCCCTGAAGAACATGAGGGAACCAGATGGGCTTTTATGACAATCTGGTAGTTCCGTCGTCACCATTACTGATACAAATGTTATTTTCCAGATTTATTTGATAACTCAACTTGAATTCCCCACTTCCGTGCTGGGATTTGAACTCATGTCTCTGGATCATTAGTCCAGGCCACTGGATTACTGGTCTGCTAATGTAATCACGATGGTGCTGTGTTACATGAAGTGTGAGGTGCTGTGGCAACACACATTTTTACATGCATGTTGTAGTCTAGAGCTATCGATAGTGATGGTAGAGGCTCCAGCTATACCTCTGTCACATGTCTGACCAGGAACCTGTCCCACTCTTACTGCCTGCCATTGGCGTGTGTTGGAAGGATCTGCAGGTTGATACTCAACCAGTTTGGCTGCCTTATGACACACCTTCCTTGGACAGCAAGTCCTGGGGTGGGACTCGAACCCAGGACTCAGAGGCCGGGTTACTACCCACTGAGCCACAAGACCTTCCCTATGCTACTGTACCCATTATTTTACTTACGTGCTGCAGTCTCTAAGTTCTTTGCGCCACACATTGTTCCCAGCCCAGAGAGCAGACAATGGTACCTGTTCCCTCAGCCTCTGCCAACATTGATTGGTAGGCAAAAGCCCTTCCTCCAAAATTCCATTGCTCCCAGTGGGGGCAGATCTCAAACAGGCTACCAACCGTTTTATGACATCGCACAGTCAGGGTCTACCCGTGTGTGCGTCCCCACAGCAATGCAGCTGAAATTGGTTTTGTGGGGGCTCAGGGTCGCGATCACGGGTTGGTTCAACCTCCAGCATGTTGTGCCACCTTGCCTCGCAACGGGCTCTGCTTTCTCTCTCCCCGAAGGTGATGGAAAAATGCATGAAGCTTTCAACAACAGATGAGTTGGTTTAGAGGTGGATGTAGGCAATGCTACCAAGGTAGAAATAGGCAGTCATTGAGATGGAGGATAGGCTTGGAACCTCACCTAGAGGGTGAACAGGTAAACAACTATTGACAATTTTAATTTGTTGTATTCAATTTGGGTACATGGGACACTGCTGGAGTAGCTCTATATTAATCAGTACATTTTTTTCTCTGATGAAGAGACATCTGCTAGACGTTCTGAGTATGAGATTTGTACACGTAATCTCTTTTGTTCTCCCCAACTCCCAACTCGTCAGTGGGCAGCACTGTCACTTCTGAGCCAGAAAGTTGGAGGTTCAACTCCACTCCGAAGACCTTAGCACATAATCAGAGTGACGCTCCAGTGCAGCGCTGTGAGAGTGTTGCACTGTCAGAGATGCCATATCCCTAATGAGGCATTAAGGTGGCTGAGAAAGATCCTGTGGCACTACTTTGAAGAAGGGCTGGGAAGTTCTCCCCGAGTATCCTGGGCCAATATTTATCCCTCAACCAAAATCATTGAAAAAAAAGCAAATTATCTGGTCATTATCAGATCACTGTTTGTCGGAGCATGCAGTGTGCAAATCGGCTGCTCCATTTGCTGCATTACAACAAGTGACCACATTTCTAAAGTACTTCACTGGTTGTAAAGTATTTTGGGATGTGAATGGCACTATAAATACAAGACTTTGTTTTTTATTCTTTTGATTTTCTAGATTTTTGGATACTTAAGGAATCAAGGGATATAGGAGAATAGAGTTGAGATAGACGATCAGCCATGATCTTATTGAAGTGTGGAATTGGCTCGACGGGCTGAATGGCTTATTCCTGCTCCTATTTCTTATCTCCTTGGAGGCCAGTTGGAGGTTCTGAGGATGAGGTTTTTAGATGTGTTGCCCCTTACTTTGCCTGATTTTTCTTTGCCACACCTGCTTGGACTCTTTTCCGTTTCTTGCATTGTCCCTTCCTGCTACCTCTAGTTTATAACAATCGCTGGAAATCTGCCAATCCTTGGCCCTTTTAATATGTTGACTTTTTCTTCTATAAACCAGACATTGACTTTCAGCTTGAGCCAATATTTCGTAAAGTTCACCATAGCTGAACAGACATATTTGTTTTGACAAGGGCTCAACAATACCTCCATTGACAAAGCGCGAAGGTGATTTTGTGATGAATTCAGGTTTCTTAAGTCTGACAAACACTTTTGACATCTTTTCCTTCCACATATCTCCAGCAGTACATCTTCTCCCAGAAGATGACATATTCTGCTCCCTCACACAATGTGCTATTGTCTGTTTGATTCCCTGGCAATGCTCAGCCCTCAGTTAATATGGAAAATGCCTACTGGCCAAAGTTCACAGTCTTGATCCAAAATTAATGCATGGATTTTGACGTTTACACAGCCTCAGCACAGGTGGGGGTGGGCAAGCTAAACTAGTTCCTCAGAGGCCCCTAGAGATTGCATCACTCCAAAAAAAAAGCCTTATTACTCATTGATACCCATGTCAAATCCCACTGTGAGAATCTTCATTGGGTCTCCAGTGACATCCCTTGTAGCCTCGTCCCCAGTGAACAGGAGATTGCACCAGTCAACATCAACATCAGGAAGGGACCTACACTGAACCTGGCAAATTATTATAAGGTTTTACTTTAATACTGACAAGCATAGATGAAGCGGCAATGTTTTTAGTGTTGGAAACCACTTGAAAAATAAAGGAGAGAAGCTAGGGTCAAGCAGGAACTCCTCCTTGCATGGTGTCATGTCCTTTACATTGTTGGAGGAAGGGAAGGTGGCAAATTTCCTTAGGGACACTTTAGCCTGGAAACCTTTGTCAAATTAGTTAATAGTTTAATCCCCTTTTCTAATTAGTGTTCAGGTGAGCTGTTTCAATCTGGATTTTGCTGGGTCCTAAATTGGGTTTGACTCACACTTTAGCACCAAGTGTTCAGTACTCAACCCAATATGATTTAAATATAAATGCAATCTTCTGTCATTTTTTTTACTAATTTTGTGTGCTCTCTCCTTGGCACATAGTTAGAGGCAAGGCTTACTCAAAACCCTTCAAGAATAGGGTCTTCAGCAGCCAGATAATTTGTCAGTGATCTTGTAAAGTCAGTGCCTTCTGAAAGGATGCTCCTTAAAACCTACCTCTTTGGCTAAGTTTCTGGTCATCTATCCTAATATCATCTTGTTTGACTCAGTGTCAAATTATGTTTGACAAATCTCCTTGGGCACCACTTTGGGATGTTTAACTACATTAACGATACCATATATAGGTGAAAGAAGTTAACGTGAGTTCCTTGAAGATTTGCCAAGCTAATCTACAATAAATTTGGTGCAACCTCCTTCCTTAGGGACTACTCACTGAGCCACGGTTAACACCACATGTCCTTGGAAATGGGCTTTCTAATCACAGAAAGTCAATAGTAGAAACGAAACGGCAAGCTAGAGTATGCGCCAGGTGGTTGCCTAAGAGTGTTATTAGCCTCCACTTCAAGAAAACCATTCAGACGTTTTGACAAGGATTTTATGGCCCCTCCTCCCAGTAGGATATTTTGGTCCCGCCGAACTGAATGGAAGTTTAAATGGCTCGCTGCATCTGTCAGGGGAGACACACTGCGGAGAGGGCCATAAAATCCTGGCCTTTGATTTCCACATCAATCCAATGACCTCTCTCAGATTGCTAATGTCAATTTGGCACCAATTGATCCTAAACTTTGCTTAGCACCTATGCCACATGGAACTGGATTGAGGCTGCCACAGCGGGGGAAATATTCTGGGTTAGCAACACTGATAGCAAGCCTCGCCTTCACATATTGAGAAATCACGTGAACATCACCCAGAGTTGTTGATCTGTTCATTTTAATGGGTGACAGCACTGTTGGCTGCCTACCAGTGATTTCCTAATACATGGCAGTATTAAGTTGGCTTGTTCACTTCTGCCACTCAATGTAAATGCTATGTCCTCCCCAGGTACGTGAAGTGTGATCCTTCAAAGTGAAGTTCTTTTTACAAAGTCTCTACAGTGAGGAAAGATTTTAATGTGCTTCCAGTGTGGTATCAAAAGGCCCATTTTGGAAACCATCTGAATTTCATTTCTGCTGGTTTGAATGGGGAAGGTGTTAGAATCGATCATTAAGGAGGTTATAGCTGAGCACTTAGAGAAACATGAGGGTTCATGTTAGGGAAATTTTCTTTCTCTATTTTAAGGTTTTTCGACACTTACAGCCTATCTCCCTGAGGCTGCATTTAGCCTCAGCGAGATGAATCCGCTCTTTCGTGTGCGCAAAAGAGCGCACTCTCGATTTTGGGATCCCCCCCCCCCACCCCGCTCACACAGGGAGTGCATAGCACTTCTGTGTGGACATCACGCTGGGCAGGCCTTAATTGTCTGTGCGCACCTGCCCTTTAACATCTCCCCCCCACCCAACCCCCGATGGGGGGAAAATTCAGCCCCTCGAATTTGGATTGGGAATCACGCTGGCAACTCTCTTTGCAAAGTTTTACAACCAGCTGATAAAATGGCTTTTCCATCCATCCCCATCAGTTAAGGCTTGGTTTAGAACTCAAATTCCAGAGGTATAAACCACAGCAACCGCTCCTGTTAAAGAATAAGGGCAATCGTGCGATATTGCAAAGGTGTTAATCAAACACTTTAGACCATGGGACATTGAAACAATGGATAGCAAAGCCAGACGACAATTTTCCCACCTTGACACAGACTGATTAATGTGTGAGCGCATTGTAAACCTGTCAATCAACGACTGGTTGAATAAATCAATTTTATGAAGAAAGTGCAATAGAACATTATAAGCCCTCTTGCTGCTGTGTTATTAATGGCTTTTTGATCTGGGCGCTCCAGCCCCTGCAGAAAGATTTATTTCCAGCAGCAGACAAATGTGAATAGTGTTACCTTGCTTTAACGAGATAGTGGAACGCTTTCCTGAAAGAGCCCAGCCTGTCAACAGCATGCTCAGAGAAAGGAAAGCACCCGATCAATAGATTCCTGCCCAGTTTTTCTGCTTCGCTTGACCAAGAAAGACGGAACGAAGCAAGAGAGGGTTGCGTTTCTCCAGCACCTTTCACAACGACAGGACATCCCCAAAGCGCTTTCCAGCCAATGAAATACTTTTACTCACTTGGGGTTTGGGGGGGGGCAGAATTTTTAGGTTGGCAGGTGGGCACGCCCTCCACCCGATTGGATGTGAAACCGCGCGGGATATTTCGGTCAGCAGGAGCGCTTCCAGCTATTGCACGCGCCCGCCTACAATTAAGAGGCCAACTAAGGTAATTAGAGTTGCAATTGTCTATAATTTTACCTTGCCTGTCTAACCAGAGGTGGGATGGGTGAGTTTGGCCTCTGCATTTTTCTTCAAACCTCATCCACAGGCAGGATTCCTGTGCACGGCACTTTCAGCAGCTAAACTTTCAGGTGATTTCAGCTTCCGAAACCTTTATTTTTGATTTTTTGGGTCCTCATTCCCCCCCCACCGAGGCAGCTCTCTGCCTACAGGGACTTTTCTCTCAGCGCTCGCACACGCCCGCGCTGACGCTAGTGCCCGTCCTCCTCCTGCACACCCACCCCCCCCACCCCCGGCAGCGCTGAGCGTTTCAGCGCTCGTTTCACGTCAATTGACCTCAGTTCAATGTTTCACCAGAGAGGCGGCACCTTCAGCAGTGCAGCGCTCCCTCAGTGCTGCACTGGAGTGCGTCCACCTGGATCTGGTGCCCAAGGCCGGAATTTTACGCTGGCGGGATTTTACAGTCCCGCCGAAGTCAATGGATTTATGAATGGCTCGCCACGTTTTATAGCCCCACCCCTGTCATGACAGGGCTGTAAAATTTCACCCTGGAGTGGGCAACCAATTTGCTGCAGAAGGTCATATGGCCATACTTAGAAGCAAAACACAGGGGGTCTCTCAGTGTCCAGACCCAATACTTATCCCTCAACCAGCAGAGGCAGCTGATGATTTAATTCTCTTTATTCATTTTTTTTAACCATGCCGTGAGAAGCATTTTTATGGGGTGGGTGGGGAATACAACAGCGTGGGGAAAAAGAAATCCAACAGGGGGGCTGAAAAATTCAAAGCGCTTCCACGTTTGATGGAAGTTGCCACTTAAACTTGCCCCAAAATTTCGACGATCAGAGAGGTTCGATCGATATCGTGTCATGTCCTCTGGCCCAGTTAGGAAGCCCTGCGCAGTCTCTGCCCGTGTTTGACCGGCCTGGGTGTTAAGGGGTTGGCATCCGATGCCAGTAACAAAAGACTAGCCTGTGCGATTAATGATGTGTTTGAAGAGAGGGTTTTGCCGTTTCATACAGGGAAGAGGCTTTGAGAATCTTTTTTTAAAAAAAAAAAATTCTTTAAAATGGTGTTCCGTTTTTTCCACAAGATACAGATTTATCGCTTATAAAAGCACTGAGACAGTGTGTTTTAGCCTTTCTCAAAATGATTAAAGGCGTTGATGGAGTAGATAAAGAGAAACTATTTCCTCTGGTGAGTGTTGCGGGGGGAGCCTAGAACACTCGAACAAGAGGACATAACCTTAAAGTTAGAGCAAAGCAGCTCAGGAATGATGCCACAAAGCATTGCTTCACACAACGAATAGTGGAAATCCGGAACCTTCTCCCAAAACACTGTGGAGGTGGAATTGGGCGGGCAGCGGGCAGGGGCGTAGCCGGAGGGAGGGTTGGGGGTGGGGGGGTAGCCGTGGGGGTGGGGGGGGGGGGTTGTGGGTGGGGACAAATTTATAATTCCAAAACTGAGATCGATACATTTTTTGTTAGACAAGGGTATTAAGGGATATGGAACCAAGGCAGGTAAATGGAGCTAAGCTACCAGTCAGCATGGTCAGCAGAACAGGCCACGGCTGGTCCTAGGTTTTTTGCGAATGAAGAAAGAATTGAAAGAAAGGTTGGCAGTTTTATCGAGCTTTTCGTGACCACTGGACAGCCCAAGTCACTTTACAGACAATGGAGTACTTTTCAAGTGCAGTCGCTGTTGTAACGTAGGAAATGAGACAATATGTGCACGGCAAACAACCACATACAACAACGTGATAATGATTAGATAACCTTTTTTCTGTGTGTGTGATGTTGATTGAATGAGGGATAAATATTGGCTAGGACACCAGGGAATAATTCCCCTGTTCTTCTTCGAATAGTGTCATAGTAGGGGGGGGGGGGGATCTTTTCTGCCCACCTGAGAGAGCGGACGGGGCCTCGGTTTTAATACCTCACCCCAAAGGGCGACATCTTCGACAGTGTGGCACTCCCCGCTGTAAGTCTTGGCTTTTGTGCTCGCGTCCTGGAGTAGGACCTGAGCGGAACGTTGAGTCATCACTGTGAAGGAGTACATCGTTCTCTAAATGATATATATATATTTTTTTAAATTGGGATGGTCGCCCTGCTGTATTTCAGAAAGTTTCTCTTACCTTTGAGAGCGGCTGTGAGGTAAAAACGAGCGTAAGTCACTGTCAGCGCACAAACAGGCAGGATTATACACTGAGGACAGGCTCCCCACTTTGTAGATGTCAGGGGCGAGCTTGCCTCCATTTGGCCAACTTGCCTGTTTGAACTTTTCAGCCAAGGGGGATTTAGTTGTTACAAGGCAAGATCTCTGCACCTACCAACCACCCCCCCCCCCCGAAAGAAATCCCTCCTCATAGAGCTGCCAGGCAACTGGAGGCTGGCAACTCTGTGGTACCAGCAGCGCCACCAGGAGCGGTGGCCACTGCTGGTATGGCAGCTAGGCCGAGGAGGAGGAGGAGATCAGCGATGGACCTGGACCTCCAGGTAAGTCAGGGATCTTGGGCTGTCAAGCTCCGGCGAGGGGGGGGGTGGGGGGTCGGACAGGGCATGGGTCAAGGCGGATGAGGGGAGGGAAAACTGTAAGAGCGGGTCTCCAATTGGCACCGGGGGCCCTAGAAAGGAGGCAACCCGCTTCCGGCGGCCCGCAGCCCACAAGGTCAAACCTGCTAGGCTAAACGTTTGGCGCAGGCTTCTCCTGTTGCCCATTAAATCTGAGCGGCAGTGGGATGAGTCCCTTAAGCGGGCATTTATTGCCCAATTAAGGGCCTCAACTGGGTCATGGACGGGTGACAAACCCGAAGCTTTCGCCGTAGCTTGTAAAATCGTGGGGTTTGGGCAGGCTGACAAGGATACGTTTTCTTATACGGGCTCACCCACCTGCTTTCCCACCCTTGGGTGGCCTATAACATTCGGCCCAACTAGCAAAGGTCACGATTTCCTATGAGACAAGGACTCCCTCACTATTAGCTGAAGCACGACGGCAAAGTGTAGAAGCTCCACAATCCACTCTTGACAAGACAGAGGGGTGACCTCCTTTGACCTGGTGCATATTCAGTCCCAAAATCCCAGCTATGGAATCATTGCAATCCCTGGAGGAGTGCGCAAGTCAGAACCTGGAGTATAACAGCTTTAACTGTGTCAGAGACCCCTGAGCCCCAAATTAAGGCAAATCAGAAAGGGGTTGGTTAAAGAAATTCTCTAAATTTTACCCCTTGACCTGCAGGACAACAGCAACTTGCCTTTGCATAGCACCTTCAGCATTGTAAAACATCACAATGTTGGACAGGATCACAATCAGACAATAGTGACACTCATTAGGATGAGGGAAAAGGTAGGTTTTGAGGAACAGCTTAATGGAGGAGAGAGAGGATAGAGAGAGGGAGAGGCATAGGGAGGAGGAAAGTTCAGATTCCACATAGCCAAAGGCACGGCTGCCACAGGGAGGTGCACAAGAGCTCAAGGATGAGAGGAACACAGAGATCTTGGAGGATTGTAGGAAGTTGCAGAGATATAGGACAGAATTTACAGCACTGTCGCAGTGAGGGAGCGAGGCCAGGAAATGCAGTGAGCCATTCAAAAGTCCATTGACTTCTGCACGAGTGGAAGATACTGCCAGCAGGAGGGGCCATACAATTCCACTCATGGAGCGGCAAAGCCATGGAGGGATTTGAACAGGAGGATGAGAAGTTTTAAAATAGAAGTATTGGTGGGACTGCGAGCCTTAAGACATTTTGTTGCCTTTAAAGGTGCGATATAAATGTTGGCTGTTCAATTGATTCTCTCAGGGACCTTTGGTAGGTCAACAGTTGAAGCATGGCCCACTTTCAGCAGGTTTATATCCCGCTGACGCTATCAGGCCACATGTGTGGGGAATTCCCAGGGTATCCCAGGATCTGAGCCCCAGAGGATATCGCTCGTTCATTCTCAGGATCTGGGAAGCTTTTATTGCCCATCCTTCGTGGCCCTGAGGAGATGCTGCCGAGTCTTCTTTTTGAACCACTATTCTAGCTGTTTGATGCAACTGAGTGGCTGGTCAGGTCACATCAGAGGACGTTTAAGAGGTAACTATGTTGGTGTGGGACTGCTGTCACAGACCAGACCAGGTAAGGACGTTAAAAAGCCAGTTGGGTTTTTATGAACATCCGGCAGCTTCATGGTCACTTTTACTGATCCAGATCCTTTTTCTAAAGGATCTTCAAGTTCTTAGACAGCCATGGTGAGACTCAAACTCTCATTTTCACCGGATTATGGATCCAAGACTACTGAATACAAAAGGAATAACTTGCGTTTATATAGCATCTTTCACAACCTCAGGACCACCTGCGCACCCCCTCCAAAGTACTTTACAGCCAATTAAGTACTTTTGCAGTGCATTTGCTGTTAATGTAGGAAGTTAATTGGCGCAGAGAAACTCTCGCAAACAGCAGTGTGATCATGATCAGATCATCTGTTTCAGTGGCGGTGCTTGTGGAACAAGTACTGTCTCCCGCTCTTCTTCGAAATATTCGCAATGGAATTTTTTATAGCCGCCCGATCGGACCGCAATTTCACGCTGGCTGGCCAGTGAGAAACATGTGGGGATAGCCTCAGCACTGCTGGGGTAGGGGGTGGGAAGAGCACGAGCGCTGAAGTGTGCACATGCGCAACGGGTGCGCTCAGTGAAAGCTCCCTGAAGGCGCAGAGCTGCCTCAGGAAGCTGAAGGTTTCTAACATTAAAAATAAAGATTTCAAAAACAAGGGTAACATTGCCCCTCCGTCACACGAGCGGGGACATATCAAAAATGGGCTGTAGAGATCTGCGTCGCTTTTTTAAATCGCTGCTTGAAACCTCATCCCGACCAGGGGATGAGGTTTCGTAAAAAAACGCAAAGGCCGCGGGGCCTATTCACCCGCCCGTCAACCACAAGGTTAGACGAGCAGGGAAATTTTCACTTTAGTTGATTGAATTGTCGGCGGGCGCACTGCCGACTCCTGCGTGCACCTGCCGACCGAAATACTGCTCGCCCGGCGTCATTGTGCGCTATTTCACACTCCTACGTGTCGGGCACGTGACCGTACGCCAAGCTGAAAATCCTGTGCCCTTGGTTTAATATCTCACCCGAAAGACAGCGCCACCGACAGTGCAGCACTCCCCCAGTAGCGCACTTCGAGGGTCAGCCTTGATTCTTGTGCACCAGCCCTGGAGTGGGACTTGAACCCACCACCTTCTGCCCCAGAGGCAAAAGCACTTCCATCTTGCTAGTCTGGTAACACCATTTCTGCGCTGCCATAACTAAAGCAGAGCCACCACAGGAGCAAAATGTTGGTTCGAGGAGGTAACTGGTCCTTGGTGGACACGTGAACATCACTGGCCTGTAGGAGTGAGTGGCCTGGGCTAAGATTAGGTACAAAGCCTTCTTTGGTCTGTGTTTGCCCAATTGACTCTACTCCCTGTAGACCTACTTCAAACAATTCCAGAGATTCTCGTTCCCTGAACCCTTGGGCTGTCTGGACTTTCTACATTTATTCAGGAAAACAATCTGACAATGATCTTGTCGCAAGGGAATGAAAAGAAAAATAAGTTTCCATTCACACAAAACAGAAATTCAAGAATTTACGCACGTCAGTGCCTAAAACTGGTGGGATTGGCAAAATCTGATACGTCCATCCCAAGCATGTTGACAGAAAGTGACCGGTTGCCAGGCAGTTTTTTTTTTTCCCCCCGTAATAGCGAAGTTATTTGAATATTTTCTCCTCGTTTTCTCTTTCATTCGCATGGTTTTGATATCAGGAAAATTCTGCCTTACACAATGGGATAGATCTGGGCTGGATTTTCACACACAATAGCACAGGGCTCGGAGGCACATCAATCTACTGGAATGTTCTCACCTCCAACCTATTTTTGAGGAGGTAGCTCCTGGGGCAGGGTAATAGCTACCCTCCTACCAGAAGCAGATAACCAATTAGGTCAGCGAAAGTGCCTATTGTGGGCACTCCTCACACTCTGCCTGATGGTATTCGAGCTGCCCTAATGTGGTAGATGGCATGGTTGAGGTCTCTGGTCAAGCGATGGCCTGGCAGTTGTGGCCACAGCATATTTCGAAACATTTCCAAGTCTCCAGAGGGTGCTTCTGTCTTGAGCTGCCCTCTCGGTTTCCCACATACCGCAGCAGCAGCAGAACCAACCTCTCCCAGCCACCCAGGGCCTCGGGCACTCCCATTGGCCCAGCCGGCTGCAGAGCCCGCCCACTGTTCTTAATTGGGTGGGCCTCCCGGAGGTGGTCTCTTAATCGGATGCCTCCTCTAAAATCCACCCCCCCCCCACACCTCCCCACCCCAACCCCCCCACCAGGGTACCGCCAAAGCCACTTCCGGGTTTCCAACACAGGATTCAGCTTGGCAGCAGGATTGGGACCCTGGGACTAAAAACCAGCTCTCTGTGTGCCAGTGGAAAATGGGTGATGGCTCATTCCACATCCCTCCCATTTCCATTGTGGGAGTCAAGTCTGAGAGAGATGCGAAACGGAGCTGCTGACTCAACATCACCTGTATTGCTACATCAAATAAAGTCAAGATCTAATCCCCTAAAGAGTGGCAGACAAATGAATTAGATTCCCCGAGATAGAATAGTGGAGGTGTGGGGGGACTAGTGGGTAGAGGGTGTTGGTAGTGGGGAAGCATTCAGAGGACAGTTGGTTGCCGTGATGAAGGGGGATTGAAGTGTAATGACCGATGGATGAAATAAAATGGGGCAAGTAGCAACCCCCAACCACCCCACCACCACCCCATCCTAATCATCTTGTGACTTCAGTTAAGATGCTAGATAAGCAACCGTCCAAATATGGCTCAAGGCCAACTCCAGCGAGCCAATACCTGAAGGACAAATATATCAAAGGGGTTGCCACAAGGCAACTTCCTTCATCCCGAAAGCTTAGTTGATAAATGGAGGAGTTAGGCCGGGATTTCCCGCCCGTCACTAGGGTCTTCCAGTCCCACCAGAAGTCAATGGACTTTGGGCCTGCCCGCCTCATTTCCCATGGCAGGTCCCTCCACAGCAGGAGCTGGAAAATCCCAACCTTAGTGCGATACTGGATCTCATATAGACCAGGAAGGTCCTAGATCCCAATCCCTGCTAAGTCCTGAGTTAGGTAGAGCCATTGAATCAATGAATGGGTATAGCACAGAGGGAGGCCATACAGCCCATCGTGTCTGTGCTGGCTCTCTGTAAGAGCAACTCCACTCATTCCACCCTCACGACTTTTCCGCTTAACGCTGCGATTCTTTTCTGTTTGGTTAGTTATCCAAAGTTCTTTTTGAAAGCCGCAGTTGAATCTGCCTCCACCACGATGCCAGGCAGTATATTCCAGATCCCAACCACTCGCTGCAGAAAAGGCTTTTTCCTCATGTCACCTCTGGGTCTTTTGCCAATCGTCTTAAATTGGGTCGTCTGGTTCTCAACCCATTGCGATGAGTTGCACCTGGACACCGAACAGGAAGTGGCATCTTTAAATTGTTCTTCAAGGTTCTTGTGAGGTTGTAGAGGAAAACCAGAGAGATGATTCCAGAGATCAGGAATGTAAGTTGTGAGGAAAGTTTTGGAAAGTTGGTCCTCTAAACTTTGGAAATGAAGAGATTTCGAAGTGACTTTGTTGGAATTTTCAAGTATGGGAAGGGAATCGGCAAAATCAGTTCAGGCAAACAGTTCACGGTGGAGGAAGGTTAAATCTTAAAGGATACAGTTAAAAACGATGAAGGTAGGAGCAAGAGGGACGTGAGAGGCAGTTTTCACCCAGAGAGTGATGCAGTTGTACAATAAATTATTCAGAAAAGCTACTGATCTGGATAACGTGAAAGGATTCGACGGGTAAAATGTGTTTCTGGAACAGGAAGAGTTGAGGGATTTGCTCAGAAGGTGAGTAGGTGTGGTTGAGATTAATGAAACAGGGCATGATTACAGGGATTAATGATTTTTTCAAATCCCTGAGGGTGAAATCGGTCCATGCCAACACTGTGGAATGGGCTTGCCGCAAATCGGCAGACAATTTTTCACTGCATCCAGTCCTTTCTGTGAAGTTCACAGAATGTGGTTCAAACTTTTTTGCAGACTCGTTTCCTAATCTTGCTGTTGGTTTTACTTGGCTTGAAATTAAAAATCTTTTCAATATTCTCCAGGCCAATGGAAAATCAAAACTGCTGATTCTCTACAAACCTGTTCTGAACTGTCGACAGGGACCAGTTTCATCCCCTCGGTTCTTTAACCTTGTTGGTCTAGGATCTTCACCTCAGTTCCCTTGTGCGTAAAGCTTCAGTTAAAGTGTCATGGGGAGGTGCTGAGAGAGGCCAGGCTTAAACTCCATAGGGAGGCCTGAACTATTTTGAGAGACACTGAACCGCAATGTCATCAGGAACATGCATTCTTGGAATTGTTCAAGCAACATTAGGGGGAGGTGCTGGCATAGTTGTATTGCTGCTAAACTAGTATTCCAGAGACCAAGTTAATGCTCTGGGGACCAAAGTTTGAATCCTGACGTGGCAGATAAAAATCTGGAATTAAAAGTCTAATGATGACCATGAAATCAAACTACTGTTGATTGTTGTAGAAATCCATCTGGTTCACTAATGTTCTTTAGGGAAGGAAATTTGCCATTCCTCCCTGGCCTAGTCTACATGTGACTCCAGGCCACAGATGTGGTTGACTCTGAAATGACCTAATAAGCCTCTCAGTTGTATGAAACTGCTACAAAGACTCAAAAAAAGAATGAAACTGACAGACCACCTGGTATCAACTTAGGCACCAGAAATGACAACAGCAATCTCAGCCCTGCTGACCCTGCAAAGTCCTCCTTGCTAACGTCTGGGGGCTAAAATTGGGAGAGCTGTCTCACAGACTAGTCAAGCAACAGCCTGACATAGTCAACCTCATGGAATCATAATCTGACAGATAACATCTCAGACACCACCATCCCTTGGTATGTCCTGACCCACCAACAGGACAGCAGAGGTGACAGCACAGTGGTATGCAGTGGGGAGGGAGTTGCCCTGGGATAAAAGATAAGGCTGAAGCATTTGCTACAATCTTCAGCCATAAGTGTTGAGTGGGTGACCCATCTCGTCCTCCTCCCGAGATCTCCAGATGCCAGTCTTCAGGCAAATTGATTCACTCCGCGTGATATCAAGAAACGGCTGAAGTCACTGGATAAAAGGCCCTGACAATATCCCGGCAATAGTACTGAAGATTGTGGTCCAGAACTTGCCACACCCCTAGCCAAGATGTTTCAGTACAACAACAACACTGGCATCTACCCAGCAATGTGGAAAATTGCCCAGATATGTCCTGTACACAAAAAGTGGGACAAATCCAACCCAGCCAATTACCGCCCTATCAGTCTACTCTCGATCATCAGTAAAGTAATCGAAGAGGTCATCAACAGTGCTATCAAGTAGCACTTGCTTAGCAATAACCTGCTCACTGACACCCAGTTTGGATTCCGCCAGGGCCACTCAGCTCCTGACCTCATTACAGCCTTGGTTCAAACATGGACAAAACAGCTGAACTTCTGAGGTGAGGTGAGAGTGACTGCCCTTAACATCAAGGCAGCATTTGACCGAGTGTGACATCAAGGAGCCCTAGCAAAACTGGAGTCAATGGGAATCAGGGGGAAAACCTTCCACTGGTTGGAGTCATACCTAGCACAAAGGAAGATGGTTGTGGTTGTTGGAGGTCAGTCATCTCAGCTCCAGGACATCACTGCAGGAGTTCCTCAGGGTAGTGTCCTTGGCCCAACCACCTTCAGCTGCTTCATCAATGACCTTCCTCCCATCATAAGGTCAGAAGTGGGCATGTTCACTGATGATTGCATGATGTGCAGCACCATTTGCGACTCCTCAGATGCTAAAGCAGTCCATATCCAAATGCAGTTAGACCTGGACAATATCCTGGACAAATGGCAAGTAACATCCGCACCACACAAGTGCCAGGCAATGACCATCTCCAACAAGAGAGAATCCAGCCATCGCCCCTTGATGTTCAATGGCATTACCATCACTGAATATCCCACTATCAACATCCTGGGGGTGTTACCATTGACTAGAAACTGAACTGGACTAGCCATAGAAATGGCTAAAAGAGCAGGTCAGAGGCTAGGAATTGTGCAACGAGTAACTCACCTCCTGACTCCCCAAAACCTGTCCCCTATCTACAAGGCACAAGTTCGGAGTGTGATGGATACTCTCCACTTGCCTAGATGAGTGCAGCTCCGACAGCACTCAAGAAGCTTGACACCATCCAGGACAAAGCAGCCCACTTGATTGGCACCACAACATTCAGTCCCTTGACCACCGACGCACAGTAGCAGCAGTGTGTACCATCTACAAGATGCACTGCAGAAATTCACAAAGACTCCTTTGACAGCACCTTCCAAACCCATGACCACTACCATCTAGAAGGACAAGGGCAGCAGATAGATGGGAACACCACCACCTGGAAGTTCCCCTCCAAGTCACTCACCACCCTGACTTGGAAATATATCACCGTTCCTTCACTGTTGCTGGGTCAAAATTCTGGAACTCCCTTCCTAACAGCACTGTGGATTTACCTACACCACATGGACTGCAGCAGTTCAAGAAGGCAGCTCCCCACCACCTTCTCAAGGGCCAACTAGGGATGGGCAATAAATGCTGGCCCAGCCAGCGAAGCCCACATCCCATGAATGAATTTTTAAAAAGTATTAATAGAGCCTAAGTGCGGACAGTCTGTCTGCACTCCCAGTTGGCTGCAGTAGAGGATATGAACAACTAAAAGAGGTAACAATGTAGCAACTTAAATGAAAACTAATACATTTATAATCCATCAAATATCACCCAGCGCAGGTTAGACCTTGTTCTTCTTGAGTTTTCTACCTGAAGGATGGTCTTACCCACAGCACTATGACCTCCGCTACAGGCAGAGCATTGAGGCAGATGCTGAATCCACCCCAGCCAAAATGGGGATTGAACCCTGAAATTTCTGTGGGCACTCATTTTGGTGTCAATTGTGGCCAAATTAGGGACTTTTTTTTAACGCCGTGAACCCATACCAATTAGGAGCTGAGCGGGGCTATGGGTCACGTAAATATTGTGCAGGGAATTTGAGGCCTCAAGAGTGACACTGCCTGCGCCTGCAAATCTCTCAAACAATGTGTGAGACCCAGCGAAAAGAAGGAAATAATATTAAACACCAAGTGACTGGAAAATCCACGAGAAAATGTCAAAGGCCAAAACTGAGTGCATTTTTCTAGCAAAAATATTTAAGAACAAAAGCTACGCTTGTGTGGCATGGCTGTGTCTGTCCACCATTCAGCCATCCCACAACAGGGCTGTTTAGCAGGATATTGTGACAAGATTTCTTTGTAAAAACATTCTTCTCCAGACAATATTATTCCCCGCCAGCGGCATAAATCCTCATGAGTGTGAGTTGTTTCGTTTTGGATGGCGTGAAGTCAGGTCGTGGGGATTTTGCTTATATTAGACACTGCCGCAAGTATCAACTGTGCACACTCTTATCATGAGGGGACAACAGGGGTCATTGCCTCTGTTAGCGTATTCTAAAATATCGTGCATGCCCTGGAATGTAAACAGATGGAGCTCAATGCCCCAGTGCAGAAACCCTTCCATCCTGTACGGCACTCTGTGACATAGTTTAGATTCTGTAATGTGAACTAGTTCCGTGTGAGCTCCAGAGCAGTGTCGAGGACTCCATTTATGTCAGATTCATAGATGAGGTGTTCAAAATCACGAGGGGCCTAGACAGAGTTAGACAGAGAAAAACTGCTCCTGTTGGTGGAAGGCTCAAGGACCAGAGGCCACAGATTGAAAGTGATTTGCAAAAGAACCCTTCAGATAACATGAGAAAAAAGCTTTTTTATGCAGCGAGTGGTTGGGATCTGGAATGCACAGCCTGAGAGTGTGGCAGAGGCAAGTTCAACTGCAGCTTTCAAAGTGGAATTGGATAAGCACCTGAAGAGGAAAGAATTGCAGGGCCACAGGGAAAGGGACTAGTTAAATTGCTCTTGCAGAGAGCAAGCACGGAATTGAATGAGCTCTTTCTGTGCTGTAACCATTCTCTTCCTTCAGGTACCACACCCTAAGACAACCTTCGTGACCATGGACTTCCTTTGGATTGGTCCATGATTATGCTTGGCATAGTACTGCAGTGGTTTGCCATTGACTTCTGCAGTATGGCTGACCAGGTAATGCTCCCACTCCTGCCACATTGGAAGGATTTGCAGGCTGTTAATCAACCTATTTGGCCATATTATGAACACATCTTCCATGGCCCTCAAGTAGGACTTGAACCCAGAGCTTCCAGCCCAGAGGTAGGGATGCTACCACTGCACCACAAGACCTCCAGTAACTGTTCTATGATACTATATTTAAATGACAATGGGTAGAGGGGTTGAATTCCCATTTGGAGTGTCTCCTGGTCACCCACCATAACTTCCGCAGAAGATGCACAGAAACCACAGAGAAATGGTCCAAGTTGACTGTGGACTTGAAGCCAAACCACAAGTCCCTGAACTGACCACCCTGTTCCTCTTTCCCAACACCTTTACAACTCACCCTCCATGTCACTCCTCTCACAGGCACCAACTACAACACAATATTGTACGTTTATAGTACATTTCATATGGTAAAATGTCCCAATGTGCTCCACAGGAGCATTATAAAACACAATTCAGACACCAAGTCGCCTAAGGAGATATTAGTTCATGTGACTGAAAATTTGGTCAAAGCAATAGGTTTTAAGGAGCGTCTTAAAGGAGGAAAAAGGGGTGGAGAAGTGGAGAAGCGTAAGGAGGAATTTGCAGAGCTTACGGCCTTGAAGGCTAGCAACCATTGGTGGAGCGATTAAAATCAGGGATGAGCAAGTGGCCAAAATTGGAGGAATGCAGAGACCTCTGAGGGTTGGAGGAGGTTACAGAAAAACAGGTGGGAATATTCAAGAAAATAATACCAGCTGAAAACTAACAATGAGAGTCTGCTTGCTGGTGCCCATGTCGAAGCTGGCTTAGGCGAGGGGAATATGCCCACCTTGATTGAAGTTAAGGGTGCTGTCACATTTGGATCAGAAGGCTGAGAGTTCAAGGCCCAGATGAGGTGTTGAGAGAATGCTGCATTGTCTCAGGAACCATTAAACCAAGACCATGTCTGCCTGATACTACTCAAAGGGAAGCTTTCCTGGAAATGTAGAAGCTATGGTGGACAACAAAGTCAATGAGCCAATTGGCTTAGCTTTATTGGAATGCTCTACTCCCATTGGGTTGTTCACTCTGACAGATATCTATCCAGTTTCCTCCTGTATTTACGAACATTTTCCCCCCAGTACTTACACAATACAGGCATTTATATATCCCAAGCCGTTCACATAGATCAAAGCATTTTTACACAATGACTTTCTTCTGAAATACATTTGACTGTGCAGCAGCCATGTTATACTAGCTTCAGCCCATGAACTGCCATAACATGAGCGAATCTATGGTGTGTTTTTCTCCTTGACGTGGTTTTGGAAGGAATGTTGGCTGGGACACTGTGAGAATTTCCTGCTCATCTCCGAATGGCGTCACGGGATCCATAATGTTCGTCTTATAGCACGGAAGCAAGCAGGCAGTTTCTCAATTTGGTGTGTCATCCAAAGGACAGCACCTCTGACAATACAGCGCTTCTCTCTGCACACTCGCAGCATGGTCAGTCCTAGGTTACATGCTCAAGACCTGCTCGTGGGGGGGGGGGTCAAACCCTTGAGGTGAGAGTGCCACTCAGCGCGCTGAACTGGGACAGCAAAAACCTGTGGACTAAACTCTTGGTTTTCCGTGGGAAGGTTGGCGATGTGCCCTCTGGAACTTGCGGAGCGAGCCTAGGGAATTTCCTAGATGGCAGGAAACTTAGAGCAGTGGAGGAGGAAGGAGGTTTGGTGGCTGTTCCTACACCAATTACTAAATTATCAGTGGTCGTAAGGCTAATAGAGACTTTATCTCAAGCGGCCTAGACTGTAACGGTAGAGTAAAAAATGCTACAGTTGTACAGAGCCTTGGCCAGTCCCCACTTGGAGTATTGCATTCAGTCCTGGGCACTGCATCTCAGGAAGGACGTTTTAACCTTGGAGTGACACAGCAAACCAAAACTGAGATATAGAGGGCTAAATCATAACAATAGGTTGCATAGATTTGGCTCGGTTTTCCCTAGTGTAATAGAAGATTGAGAGGTGATTTTTTTTTACCCTCTCACAAGAATGATACCAGGACTGAGAGGTTAGGACAGAGTGAATAAGTTGGAGTTCTTTTCTCTGGAAAAGAAAAGGGGAGACCTGATCGAGGTCTTTAAAATCATGAAGTGTTTTGATAGCGTAGACAGAGTTATGTTCCCACTTACAGGGGCATCAAAAACAAGGGGAATTAAATGTAAGATAGTTACTAATAAATCCAATATTCTTACACACGACAGTGACTGTGCTTTAAAATGCACACTTCATTTTGTGCAAATGTGAATGCAATTCAGACATCTGCTGAACATGAAAAGCGCTATATAAATGCAAACTTTTTCTTTCTTTTTCAATGAAGAATTCAGGAGAAACCTCTTTACCCAGGGAGTGGTTAGAGCGTGGAACTCACCACCACACACTTTGAGATCAATAGAAAGATAGGTGGATAAGGTGACATGAAGTAGGGAGACAGGAACCTCGTGTGGAGTTCAAATGCCAACATAGATCAGGTGGATCAAAAAGCCTGTTGAACTTACCAATACCAAAAACTAAACTTCCAGCAAGTAAGACTCCAGCTGGTAGGCCACTGGTTGCAATGGTCACATGGAGCCAGACACAGCCATCAGTGTTATTCCCATAATCAGCCCCAGAGTATTGCGGAACTAAATGTTGACTTGGACATCGAGGCTGTTAGAGAGGATCAACCTGTTGGATCAATGTTGGAGCAAATTTCACCCTATAGATACCCTATCTCAACATTTAACCCACTCCTCCCCACTCACCTACCCCACTCGTCCCCACTCACCTACCCCACTCCTCCCCACCCATCTACCCCACTCCTCCCCACTCACCTACCCCACTCCTCCCCACTCACCTACCCAACTCCTCCCCACTCACCTACCCCACTCGTCACCACTCACCTACCCCACTCCTCCCCACTCACCTACCCCACTCCTCCCCACTCACCTACCCAACTCCTCCCCACTCACCTACCCCACTCCTCCCCACTCACCTACCCCACTCCTCCCCACTCACCTACCCCACTCCTCCCCACCCATCTACCCCACTCCTCCCCACTCACCTACCCCACTCCTCCCCACTCACCTACCCCACTCCTCCCCACTCACCTACCCCACTCGTCACCACTCACCTACCCCACTCCTCCCCACTCACCTACCCCACTCCTCCCCACTCACCTACCCAACTCCTCCCCACTCACCTACCCCACTCCTCCCCACTCACCTACCCCACTCCTCCCCACTCACCTACCCCACTCCTCCCCACTCACCTACCCCACTCCTCCCCACTCACCTACCCAACTCCTCCCCACTCACCTACCCCACTCCTCCCCACTCAACTACCCAACTCCTCCCCACTCACCTACCCAACTCCTCCCCACTCACGTACCCCAATCCTCCCCACTCACCTACCCCACTCGTCCCCACTCACCTACCCAACTCCTCCCCACTCACCTACTCCACTCCTCCCAACTCACCTACCCCACTCCTCCCCATTCACTTACCCCACTCCTCCCCACTCACCTACCCCACTCCTCCCCACTCACCTACCCCACTCCTCCCCACCCATCTACCCAACTCCTCCCCACTCACCTACCCCACTCCTCACCACTCACTTACCCCACTCCTCCCCACTCACGTACCCCAATCCTCCCCACTCACCTACCCCACTCGTCCCTACTCACACACTCCACTCCTCCCCACTCACCTACTCCACTCCTCCCCACTCACCTACCCCACTCCTCCCCACCCGGCTACCCCACTCCTCCCCACTCACCTACCCAACTCCTCCCCACTCACCTACTTCAATCCTCCCTACTCACCTACCCCACTCCTCCCCAATTATCTTCTCCACTCCTCCCCACTCACCTAACCCACTCCTGCCCACTCACCTAGCCCACTCCTCCCCACTCACCTACCCCACTCCTCCCCACTCACCTACCCCACTCCTCCCCACTCACCTACCCCACTCCTCCCCACTCACCTACCCCACTCCTCCCCACTCACCTACCCCACTCCTCCCTACTCACCTACCCAACTCCTCCCCACTCACCTACCCCACTCCTCTCCACTCACCTACCCCACTCCTCCCCACTCACTTACCCCAATCCTCCCCACTCACCTACCCCACTCGTCCCCACTCACTTACCCAACTCCTCCCCACTCACCTACTCCACTCCTCCCAACTCACCTACCCAACTCCTCCCCACTCACCTACCCAACTCCTCGCCACTCACGTACCCCAATCCTCCCCACTCACCTACCCCACTCGTCCCCACTCACCTACCCAACTCCTCCCCACTCACCTACTCCACTCCTCCCAACTCACCTACCCCACTCCTCCCCACTCACTTACCCCACTCCTCCCCACTCACCTACCCAACTCCTCCCCACTCACCTACCCCACTCCTCCCCACCCACCTACCCAACTCCTCCCCACTCACCTACCCCACTCCTCACCACTCACTTACCCCACTCCTCCCCACTCACCTACCCCACTCCTCCCCACTCACCTACCCAACTCCTCCCCACTCACCTACCCCACTCCTCACCACTCACTTACCCCACTCCTCCCCACTCACCTACCCCACTCCTCCCCACTCACCTACCCAACTCCTCCCTACTCACCTACCCAACTCCTCCCCACTCACGTACCCCAATCCTCCCCACTCACCTACCCCACTCGTCCCTACTCACACACTCCACTCCTCCACACTCACCTACTCCACTCCTCCCCACTCACCTACCCCACTCCTCCCCACCCCCCTACCCCACTCCTCCCCACTCACCTACCCAACTCCTCCCCACTCACCTACTTCAATCCTCCCTACTCACCTACCCCACTCCTCCCCAATTATCTTCTCCACTCCTCCCCACTCACCTAACCCACTCCTGCCCACTCACCTAGCCCACTCCTCCCCACTCACCTACCCCACTCCTCCCCACTCACCTACCCCACTCCTCCCCACTCACCTACCCCACTCCTCCCCACTCACCTACCCCACTCCTCCCCACTCACCTACCCCACTCCTCCCTACTCACCTACCCAACTACTCCCCACTCACCTACCCCACTCCTCTCCACTCACCTACCCCACTCCTCCCCACTCACTTACCCCAATCCTCCCCACTCACCTACCCCACTCGTCCCCACTCACTTACCCAACTCCTCCCCACTCACCTACTCCACTCCTCCCAACTCACCTACCCAACTCCTCCCCACTCACCTACCCAACTCCTCCCCACTCACGTACCCCAATCCTCCCCACTCACCTACCCCACTCGTCCCCACTCACCTACCCAACTCCTCCCCACTCACCTACTCCACTCCTCCCAACTCACCTACCCCACTCCTCCCCACTCACTTACCCCACTCCTCCCCACTCACCTACCCCACTCCTCCCCACTCACCTACCCCACTCCTCCCCACCCACCTACCCAACTCCTCCCCACTCACCTACCCCACTCCTCACCACTCACCTACCCCACTCGTCCCTACTCACACTCTCCACTCCTCCCCACTCACCTACTCCACTCCTCCCCACTCACCTACCCCACTCCTCCCCACCCCCTACCCCACTCCTCCCCACTCACCTACCCCACTCCTCCCCACTCACCTACCCAACTCCTCCCCACTCACCTACCTCAATCCTCCCTACTCACCTACCCCACTCCTCCCCAATTACCTTCTCCACTCCTCCCCACTCACCTACCCCACTCCTGCCCACTCACCTAGCCCACTCCTGCCCACTCACCTAGCCCACTCTTCCCCACTCACCTACCCCACTCCTCCCCACTCACCTACCCCACTCCTACCCACTCACCTACCTCACACCTCCCCAATCAACTACCCCATTCCTCCCCACTCACCTACCTCACTCCTCCCCACTCACCTACCTCACTCCTCCCTAATCACCTACCCCACTCCTCCCCACTCACCTACCCCAATCCTACCCACTCACCTACCCCACTCCTCCCCACTCAGCTACCCCACTCCTCCTCACTCACTTACCCCACTCCTCCCCACTCACCTACCCCACTCCTCCTCACTCACCTACCCCACTCCTCCCCACTCACCTACCCCACTCCTCCCCACTCACCTACACCACTCCTCCCCAGTCATCTACCCCACTCCTCCCCATTCACCTACCCCACTCCTCCCCACTCACCTACCCCACTCCTCCTCACTCACCTACCCCACTCCTCCCCACTCACCTACCCAAATCCTTGCCACTCAGCTACCCCATTCCTCCCCACTCACCTACCCCACTCCTCCCCACTCACCTACCCAAATCCTTGCCACTCAGCTACCCCATTCCTCCCCACTCACCTACACCACTCCTCCCCAGTCACCTACCCCACTCCTCCCCATTCACCTACCCCACTCCTCCCCACTCACCTACCCCACGCCTCCCCACTCATTTACCCCACTCCTCCCCACTCACCTACCCAACTCCTCCCCACTCACCTACCCAACTCCTCCCCACTTACCTACCCCACTCCTCCCCACTCACCTACCCCACTCCTCCCTACTCACCTACTGCAATCCTCCCCACTCACCTACCCAACTCCTCCCCTCTCACATACCCAACTCCTCCACACTCACATACCCAACTCCTCCCCACTCACATACCCCACTCCTCCCCACTCACCTACCCAAATCCTCCCCACTCACCTACCCCACTCGTCCCCACTCACCTACCCAACTCCTCCCCACTCACCTACTCCACTCCTCCCAACTCACCTACCCCACTCCTCCCCACTCACTTACCCCACTCCTCCCCACTCACCTACCCCACTCCTCCCCACTCACCTACCCAACTCCTCCCCACTCACCTACCCAACTCCTCCCCACTCACGTACCCCAATCCTCCCCACTCACCTACCCCACTCGTCCCTACTCACACTCTCCACTCCTCCCCACTCACCTACTCCACTCCTCCCCACTCACCTACCCCACTCCTCCCCACCCCCTACCCCACTCCTCCCCACTCACCTACCCCACTCCTCCCCACTCACCTACCCAACTCCTCCCCACTCACCTACCTCAATCCTCCCTACTCACCTACCCCACACCTCCCCAATTACCTTCTCCACTCCTCCCCACTCACCTACCCCACTCCTGCCCACTCACCTAGCCCACTCCTGCCCACTCACCTAGCCCACTCCTCCCCACTCACCTACCCCACTCCTCCCCACTCACCTACCCCACTCCTACCCACTCACCTTCCTCACTCCTCCCCAATCAACTACCCCATTCCTCCCCACTCACCTACCTCACTCCTCCCCACTCACCTACCTCACTCCTCCCTAATCACCTACCCCACTCCTCCCCACTCACCTACCCCAATCCTACCCACGCACCTACCCCAATCCTCCCCACTCACCTACCCCACTCCTCCCCACTCATCTACCCAAATCCCCCCCACTCAGCTACCCCACTCCTCCCCACTCACTTACCCCACTCCTCCCCACTCACCTACCCCACTCCTCCTCACTCACCTACCCCACTCCTCCCCACTCACCTACCCCACTCCTCCCCACTCACCTACGCAAATCCTTGCCACTCACCTACCCCACTCCTCCCCACTCACCTACACCACTCCTCCCCAGTCATCTACCCCACTCCTCCCCATTCACCTACCCCACTCCTCCCCACTCACCTACCCCACTCCTCCTCACTCACCTACCCCACTCCTCCCCACTCACCTACCCAAATCCTTGCCACTCAGCTACCCCATTCCTCCCCACTCACCTACCCCACTCCTCCCCACTCACCTACCCAAATCCTTGCCACTCAGCTACCCCATTCCTCCCCACTCACCTACACCACTCCTCCCCAGTCACCTACCCCACTCCTCCCCATTCACCTACCCCACTCCTCCCCACTCACCTACCCCACGCCTCCCCACTCATTTACCCCACTCCTCCCCACTCACCTACCCAACTCCTCCCCACTCACCTACCCAACTCCTCCCCACTTACCTACCCCACTCCTCCCCACTCACCTACCCCACTCCTCCCTACTCACCTACTGCAATCCTCCCCACTCACCTACCCAACTCCTCCCCTCTCACATACCCAACTCCTCCACACTCACATACCCAACTCCTCCCCACTCACATACCCCACTCCTCCCCACTCACCTACCCAAATCCTCCCCACTCACCTACCCCACTCGTCCCCACTCACCTACCCAACTCCTCCCCACTCACCTACTCCACTCCTCCCAACTCACCTACCCCACTCCTCCCCACTCACTTACCCCACTCCTCCCCACTCACCTACCCCACTCCTCCCCACTCACCTACCCCACTCCTCCCCACCCACCTACCCAACTCCTCCCCACTCACCTACCCCACTCCTCACCACTCACTTACCCCACTCCTCCCCACTCACCTACCCCACTCCTCCCCACTCACCTACCCAACTCCTCCCCACTCACCTACCCAACTCCTCCCCACTCACGTACCCCAATCCTCCCCACTCACCTACCCCACTCGTCCCTACTCACACACTCCACTCCTCCCCACTCACCTACTCCACTCCTCCCCACTCACCTACCCCACTCCTCCCCACCCCCTACCCCACTCCTCCCCACTCACCTACCCCACTCCTCCCCACTCACCTACCCCACTCCTCCCCACTCACCTACCCAACTCCTCCCCACTCACCTACCTCAATCCTCCCTACTCACCTACCCCACTCCTCCCCAATTACCTTCTCCACTCCTCCCCACTCACCTACCCCACTCCTGCCCACTCACCTAGCCCACTCCTCCCCACTCACCTACCCCACTCCTCCCCACTCACCTACCCCACTCCTACCCACTCACCTACCTCACTCCTCCCCAATCAACTACCCCATTCCTCCCCACTCACCTACCTCACTCCTCCCCACTCACCTACCTCACTCCTCCCTAATCACCTACCCCACTCCTCCCCACTCACCTACCCCAATCCTCCCCACTCACCTACCCCAATCCTCCCCACTCACCTACCCCACTCCTCCCCACTCATCTACCCAAATCCCCCCCACTCAGCTACCCCACTCCTCCCCACTCACTTACCCCACTCCTCCCCACTCACCTACCCCACTCCTCCTCACTCACCTACCCGACTCCTCCCCACTCACCTACCCCACTCCTCCCCACTCACCTACCCCACTCCTCCCCATTCACCTACCCCACTCCTCCCCACTCACCTACCCCACTCCTCCCCACTCACCTACCCCACTCCTCCCCACTCACCTACCCAAATTCTTGCCACTCAGCTACCCCATTCCTCCCCACTCACCTACCCCACTCCTCCCCACTCACCTACCCCACTCCTCCCCACTCACCTACCCAAATCCTTGCCACTCAGCTACCCCATTCCTCCCCACTCACCTACACCACTCCTCCCCAGTCACCTACCCCACTCCTCCCCATTCACCTACCCCACTCCTCCCCACTCACCTACCCCACGCCTCCCCACTCATTTACCCCACTCCTCCCCACTCACCTACCCAACTCCTCCCCACTTACCTACCCAACTCCTCCCCACTTACCTACCCCACTCCTCCCCACTCACCTACCCCACTCCTCCCTACTCACCTACTGCAATCCTCCCCACTCACCTACCCAACTCCTCCCCTCTCACATACCCAACTCCTCCACACTCACATACCCAACTCCTCCCCACTCACATACCCCACTCCTCCCCACTCACCTACCCAAATCCTCCCCACTCAGCTACCTCACTCCTCCCCACTCACCTACCCCACTCCTCCCCACTCACCTACCCAAATCCTCCCCACTTACCTACCCCACTCCTCCCCACTCACCTACCCCACTCCTCCCCACTCACTTACCCCAATCCTCCCCACTTACCTACCCAACTCCTCCCCACTCACCTACCCAACTCTTCCCCACTCACCTACCCAACTCCTCCCCACTCAGTTACCTCACTCCTCCCCACTCACCTACCCCACTCCTCCCCACTCACCTACCCAAATCTTCCCCACTCACCTACCCAACTCCTCCCCACTCAGTTACCCCACTCCTCCCCACTCACCTACCCCACTCCTCCCCACTCACCTAACTCACTCCTCCCCACTCACCTACCCCACTCCTCCCCACTCACCTACCCCACTCCTCCCCACTCACCTACCCCACTCCTCCCCACTCAACTACCCCACTCCTGCCCACTCACCTAGCCCACTCCTCCCCACTCACCTACCCCACTCATCTTCCCCACTCCTCCCCACTCACCTACCTCACTCCTCCCCAATCACCTTCCCCACTCCTCCCCACTCACCTACCCCACTCCTCCCCACTCACCTACCCCATTCCTCCCCACTCACTTACCCCACTCCTCCCCACTCACCTACCCCACTCCTCCCCACTCACCTACCCCACTCCTCCCTCACTCACTTTCTCCACTCCTACCCGAGTCCTCCCCCACTCTCTTACCCATTCCTCCCCACTCAGCTGCCTCACTCCTTCCCCAATCACCTACCTACTCCTCCCCCAACTCACCTACCTACTCGTCCCCCACTCACCTACCCACTCCTCCCCCACTCACCTACCCCACTCCTCCCACCCCCCATACCCCAACCTTAATCCATCCAAAATAAATAAAACCAAAGTTATGCTGTTGGGTAACTTCATAAAAGGAAGAATTTTCACGTCTACATTACCTTTTACATCCTCCGAATGTCCTAAGGTGATTTTACAGCCAAAGAGCGAGGCAATGTAAGGAAATGCAGCAGCCAATGAATGCACAGCAAGATCCCACATAGTCATGTAATATTGAGCAGGTCACTTTTTTTTGATGATGCTGGTTGAAGCAGGAATATTGGCCAAGGAACCAGGATGAACTCCCCTGCTTTCCTTTGAAATTAAAGCATGGGACCTTTTTACATCGGCCTGAGAGGGCGGACAGGGCCTTGGTGTAACACCTCAGCCGAATGCTGGTACAACTGACAGTGCAGCATTCCCTCATTACCGCAGCCGGGAGCATCAGCCTCGATGTGGTGCTCGAGTCCCTGAAGTGGGGCTTGGACCCACAATCTTTGTACTCGGAGGCGAGAGTGCTACCAGCTGAGACATGGTTGAGACACCTCAAAAGGTAAGAGGAATAGTCTCGAGCAGCAGATCGGTACTGCAAGGGTTAATGCAACAGTGCTGCAAGTTTGCGCTAACATGAATGCTTCAAGTTCCTTTCTCTCCCTTGTACCACCCTCCACAAAAAACAACAAGGAGCATCTGGTCTTGGTTGAACTGTTCTCTGACTGTTTTCTCTGTGCTCCATCCGGTCATGTTGTCTTCTCAAGAAAGCAGCTCCATACAAAGTGTGGGAAAGGATACCCCTAACCTGAAGTGAACGAGAATGACTGCAGCCTGTCAGCTTTCTGCCTAAAGTCTGTCGCAGCCTGTGTGTGTCTCTCTAACAGGGTGAAGGACCCATCCCAGGTTATGTTAAAGGCCTGTGATGTTTCACCGTCCACGTGGACTTAGCACATTAGCACCGTGTGGAAACAGAGGGACAGGAGGAAGTATTGTCCCCCACCCCCTGAAACTCCACTGTCCCCACACAAAGCATCCAAGGCAAACGCTCAGGTCAGAATATTAGTCTGCTGTTCCTCACAGCCCCTAGGAATTGAGATTCATGAGATGGATCACTGCCTTACCCTGGTCCTGGGGTCAACCTCTTGTACAGCAAAGGTCAGGAATAGACTTGGCTGTGATTCTCTCCTCATCATCCCATAGCTGTCTAGCTTTTTATATAGAAACATGGAGCTAGAATCAGTGGAATTCGCTGGAGTGGGCTAGGTGGTGAGTGGGCACAGCCGTAAACCCCATTCCCACTGGTGTGAAAGCTGACCCCCATTGAATCAGCAGTGGAAATGGGCTGAGGTGGGGAACCCACCCACTGGCTCATTAGGCTCATTATTGAGCTACTCAAAGGACGCTATCGCTGAGCCCACCGGGATTTAGTGGCGACCCAGGGATTCTCCCCAAACTCGCATGGGTTTCCCATGATGCCTCCTGAAGGCTGTCCAACAAATCTTGTCAGATCCTCCCAGGGGTGTCCCTCTTTCAAAGGCACTTGGCGCCCGATCGAGGGATCCGGCCATCGGGAAAGGGGGGCTTGCCCCTTGAGAGCAATTGCCCCGCCCTTGCTTCGGATACACCTACCCTCACCGGCAAGCCCCTCCCTGCCAGCTCCATCCCACCCTCACTCCCCTGTGGCCTGTGTCCCTCGTCAGTCCTAGGCCTTTGGTGGGTGCAGCAGCTCCTGGTGGTGTTAACGGACAATGGAGAACCGCAAGCCTCTGATTGGCCAGCAGCTCTCGGTGGTGGGGTGGCCGGGGGGTGGGGGTGGGGGGGGGGGTGGGGTGCAGGTGGTAGAATTTCAGCCCCCCAGGGTCCTAAATCCCCAGGAAGGCACAATGGTGGCCACCAAGGTACCTGACAGGTACTTAATTTGTGTGGGCCTCTCCCAGCAAAGTGATGTGGGCCCCCACCAGTTCTCTGACTGGTGGGCGGGTCCTGCATCAGGAACACTAAATCCACCCCATATGCTAGAACAGCGCATAAGGAGGCCATTCTGTCCATTGAGCCTGTGCAGGCCCTTTAAAAGACCAATCCAATTAATCCCCACTCCTCCGCAATACCTCCATATCCCTGCAGTTTTTTTCTCCTTCAAGGTATTTATCGAATTCCGTTAGTCACCCAGGCGAGTTTCTGGCAAGAACAGGGAGCAGCTTCAGTGGCCAGGGCATCCAGGCTTCAGTGCTAAATGACCTCTCAACAGCTCAACAACTTCCCTGTCAGGCCCCACCGAAATTCCCTCACCTCCTTCTATTCCTAACTTGGGGAAAGCTGCAAGCCGGCAGGATCACATTGGGATCCTAACCCGATGCCATTTTCTTGGGAGCTTCCCAGCCCCCTCGCCCCTAAACCTGCCTCCAACTGCCTGAGAAATTACCCCACCACCCCACCCCCCAGTGTGTCTTCATCCACTCAAGCTGAACACTTCAGGACTTAAAACAGCTCGATCAAAAATCTCTGTGCTAAGGAGAACAGCCCCAGCTTCTCCATGCTATCCGTATAAGTGTCATCCCTTATCCTTGGAACCATTCCTGTAAATCTTGTCTACATCCTCTCTAAAGCCTTCACATCCATCCAAAAGGACTGGACACAATACTCCAGCTGGGGTCCGACTACTGCTTTATCACGACCTCTATTAGAGGTCACCCCCATTGCCTTCGTTTTTCCAGAGAAAAGAGACCCGGCCTGTTCATCTCCTCCTGATAAGTGAAACCTGCATTTTTGGCATTCACCCTTGTAAACCCACCTTGCAAATCACCAGTGCTTCAACATCATCTTTATAATTTTTTTCACTATCATATGAAGAGTTTGGGCCGCTGCTAAATTGAGGGGTCCTTTTTTATTTTAGGCTGCCTGAATTGAGCCTTGTTGTTTCAATAATGAAGTGAGGTTCCTGAGCTCAATTCAGACCTGGACAATAAAGGGCCCTTGCACTAGCTGGAGCTTGCAATGCACAATTAGTAAGGCCCCCACAGTTAAGCTGCCTCCATGTGCCTGACTGGCGCCTGCAGCTTGCCCTGTGAGAGACGAGGGTGAATTTACAACAACACTATCTACTGTGGCATCGAAGTTGACCCTCCGCACAGCTTTATGTTATATATATGTATAATATGAAAAAAATAACACTTTGCCAAAAATAATCATGAGAACCTCGCTATAATGAGACTGTGTTGCCGGTTCCCATGACATCTTGTGAAGAGCCTAAGGCAATTGAGTGGCCATTGTCTGGAGTCGTTGATGGAATGCTTGGAATGGCTGTGGCATCTCATTGTTTGTTCTGTTACACAATATCGCTGATGTTATCCAACTTCGGCAAGCCACCCTGCAATCAATAAGAAAATGGACACTTAGGAGAGAGTTCATGACATTTCTCCTCACTGCAGAATGAACAAGGCAGGAGAGACGGACGAGATACTGTAAAGCTTCTCTGTTCTGCGCAGAGTTTCAAAGGTCTCCGGTATCTGGGAAACCGAGCAGAGGGGTTTCCGAGCATAGAGGCTTCCTTTATATTTAAAAAAAAATCAACAGTTAGTTGCGCTTACCTCTTAAATTGGACTGCGCTCATTACCCAGACGCTTCTCAGCCCTGGAATATTCTTCATGGAGCCACGAGACGACTAACTTGGGGGTATGTTGGGCTTTTGATCTCTGTATTCAAGGAGGGAAATACTTGCATGAGACGCAGTTCAGAAAACGTTCACTAGTTTGATTCTTGGGAAGAGTGGGTTTGTCTTATGAGGAAAGGTTGAGCAGGTTGGGCCTGTACCCATTGGAGTTTAGAAGAATGAGAGATAAAGATCCTGAGGGGTCTCGACAGGGTAGATGCTGAAAAGATGCTTCCCTTTGTGGGGGGAATCTAAGACTAGGAGGCACAGTTTCAGAATAAAGAATCTCCCTTTTGAGGCAGAGATGAGGAAGAACTTCCCTCAGAGGATCGTGGCTGTTTGGAATTCTCTATTCCAGAGAGAAGGGAAGGCTGAGCCATTGAATGCACTGAAGTTTGAGTTAGACAGATTTTTGATCGACAAGGGAGTCAAAGGTTATGGGGTACAGGCAGAAAAGTGGAGTTGAGGCCACAGTTCAATCAGCCATGATCTTATTGATTGGTGGAGCAGGTTCGAGGTGCCAAATGTCTGCTCCTTCTCGCATTTTTTATGTCGTTGGACACTCTCTTTTCCTGCACTTGATGTGCTGTTGGCTGTTTCTGTTTTATTGTGTATTTAAGTGAATCTTCAGATTAACTGGCCTGGCATTTTCCGCCTATCCCTCCCCAATTCTTTGCCGGGATCTAGGGCGATCAGGGCTTGAGGGTCACGCTGTGCTGTGGATTTGCCATCCTTCAATTTTCTCAACAGCGGACTAGGGAATGCTTGCAAACAATATTAAAATGAGGGACACATGATTGTCTCCATTGGGTTTCTCACCCTTCACCATCATGAGCTGTCGAGGCAGCCAGTTAGATAGAGGGACAGATAAGATGTCCCCAAGCATCAGAGTAACAATTTTCATTTACATAGCACCTTTAACATAATAAAACACCCCAAAGAAGTGATTATCAGACAACATTTGGCAAGAAGCAACATGGGGAGATATTGGAAGAGAAGGGCAAAAACTTGGTCAAAGAGTTAGGTTTTCAGCAGAGACTTGAAAGAGGAGATAGAGTTGGAAAAGTGGAGAGGTTTAGGGAGGGAATTCCTGATCTTAGAGCCTAGTAAGCTGAGGGCGTGACCACCAATGGGGGAGCAATAGAAATCAGGAATGTGCAGGAGGCCAGAATAGAAGGAACACAGAGATCTCGTATGGTTCTGAAGGAGGTTACTAAGATACATAGGGTGGGAACATAGAGGGATTTGAAAACAAAGATGAGAATTTTAACATCAAGGCGTTGCCTGACCATGAGTCAGTGTAGGTCAGCGAGCCCAAGTGTGATGGGTGAAAAGGACTTGGTGTGAGTTAGGAAAGAGGTAGCAGTGTTTTGAATGAACTGAGATTTAGTGAGGATGGAAGTGATGGGTCAGTCATGAGTGCGTTGGAATAGTTGAGTCTGGAGGTAGCAAAAGATTGGACAAGGGTTTCATCAGGGGCCGAGCTGAGGCAGCACAGAGCTGGGCGATGTTACGAAGATAGCCTCAGTAATGGAGAGGATACAGGGACTTGGAAGCTCATCTCTGGCCCATATAAGACATTGAAGTTGTGAATGGCCATAGAGAAGATTCATGAGAACGGGATGAGGAACTTCAGTTAAATAGATGGAATGGAGAAGTTGGGACTGTTTTCCTTGGAAAAGGGAAGATTGAGAGGAGATTTGATAAAGATATTCAAAATCATGAGGGGTCTGGACAGAGTAGATAGCTGTTACCACTAGTAGAAGAATCGAGAACCAGAGGGCACAGACTTAAAGCAATTGGCACAAGAACAATGGAGACATGAGGAGAAAATTTTTCATGCAGCGAATGGTTAAGGTTAATACTTGAAAGTGTGGTGGAGGCAGGTTCGATCGAGGCATTCAAGAGGGAATTGGATTATTATCTGAAACAGAAATATGTGCAGGGTTACAGGGAGAAGGTGGGGGAATGGCACTAGGTGAACTGCTCATTTGGAGAGCCAGCACAGATGTGACAGGCCGAATGGCCTCCTCCTATGTTGAAACAATCCTATGATTCTGGGATGGTGATCAGAGGTAGGTGTGCACAGGCCGGAGAGGACCAGAAGAAATTTCAGGCCATTTTGAAAACTTTCTTCCACCATTTTTGAGGCTGCTGGCCACTCTCACTCCAGTGAACCTACCTCTGCTGATAGAAGCACATCTTTCTGATGGGGCTTTGGTAAAGGCTGGGGAGCCTCTAGCCAACATGAAGCAACACTGGATTTGGAAAGTCAATCAGGGTCAGGAGTGGGTGTCGTGGGTGACCTGGGTGGGTGGTAACTCCACAATGGATTTTAAAAAGCTGAAGATTGCAAAAAAAAATTGGAAATCTGGGAGAGTTGAGGAGCACTGGGGGAAGAATCAGTTAGATTAAAGAGTAGCAGGGTGAGTCATGACTGTACTAAACGCCAAATTGTGAGGGAGGGAAAATCAACATGGCTGACCATTTTAACTTTCTGCAAGCTTCCTTTCTGTTGTTTGAGGAACATGAGAGGGGAAGTGGTATTGCCTCTAGAATAGTAATCCAAAAAACCCGGAGAAGGCTCTGAGGACCTGTGTTCAAATCCTGCCATGGCGATGGTGGAATTTGAATTCAATAAAAGTTTGGAATTAAAACTCTATGACCATGAAACCATTAGTAATATGTTGTAAAATCCCACCTGGTTCACTAATCTATTATTCTTACCTGGTCTGGCCAGGCCTGCATGTGACTCCAGACCCACAGTAATGTGGTTGGCTCTGAAATGGCCTAGCAAGCCATTCAGTTGTATCAACTGCTACAACGCCTCAAAAAAGGAATGAAACAGTGGTTGGCACTGGAAATGACAACGGCAAACTCAGCCCTGTTGACCCTGGTGAAGCTATATATTTGTGTGCCAAACAGCATTTGCAGCAAGTGACAGACAGAACTAAGCGATCCCACAACCAATGGATCAGATTTAAACTCTGCAGTCCTGCCATATCCAGTTGTGAATGGTGGTGGACAACTAAACAAGTCACTGGAGTTGGGAGGCTCCACAAATATCCCCATCCCCAATGATGGGGGAGCCCAGCACATCAGTCCAAAAGATAAGACATTTGCTACAATCTTCAGCCAGAAGTGCCAAGTGGATGATCCATCTCAGCCTCCTCCAAAGGTCCCCAGCATCACAGATGCCAGTCTTCAGCCAGTTTGATTCTGTTATAGAATTAATCTTCAGACAACTTTTCTTGGTGGACACATTTAACTTTATTTACAAGACAACAGCAGCAACTACATGTGTGCATCAAACTCCATAACTAAAGAAGTACTATCTCCTAGAGGATCCCTGTGTTGCTAACACATTGCTTTACACAGATCATGCGATCTTACAATACAGGATTATTCTTAAAGCAACAGTCCTACATTTATCAAAACTATAATTACAACATCCCTCCCCCTTTATTTTTTCTGTACATTTTGTACTTACAAGGATATTTATCTCATCACGTTACAATATTTACACAGGTCGTGATATTACAAGTTCAGTCTCTCAGGTGGTTTCCTGGTCCGTGTGGAACATCACAGCTCCACGACTTCAGATTCTCTTGTAGAAACACATTCTCTGGAACCACATTAACATCAGGTACTCATTAGGCACAGGCAGTTCATTGTCTTCCCCTCCGACAGTGACATCAGGCATGTCTGTCCTTGGCTGAGCAACTTCAACAGGAACCACAGGTTCAGCAATAGTTACAAGTGAAACATCACTTTGTTGGGGTATCTCTCTTCCTAAATGATCCACACGCTTACAGGTGATCCAGCCCTCCACTTCCACAATGGTCCGGTCACAGAGCTTACTTTACCAGGTAACCACTTCGGTCCTCCACTGAAATTCTTCATATATACTGCTTCTCCAACAGTAAATTGTCACTCACGACTATGCAAATCATGAGTTGCTTTTTGGTTCCCCTGACTTTTCTCCACCTTCCCCTACAAATTGGGAAGTTTGGGGCTTAGCCTCGTCCAAACGATAGAGGAATATTCAGAACTCCTGGGGAAGCAAATGGTGTATCACTGGATTGACTTGTGATTGACCAGCGCTCGTGTATGGTAATTCCAGTAGCTGCAAGTGAACAAATGGCACAGTCATGGGTTGCCTCTGATCCAGAGTTCTAGAACGATTCACAAAATCAGGATGTTGAGCAATGCTGAATCCCACACGGAATGATTTTTTTAAAAAGCCTGTGCTCGATCAGTAATTCTGCATCCTCTTTCTACGTGTCTTCTCCTTTCTACCACAGGATTTAGTCTGGGCCTTCTTTTTGACTTCACTGTTGGCCAGTCTGCTCTCAGATGCAAACTCAACTTGTCTTAATTCAGTAGTTGAGCTACCCGTGACTTCATTATCCACTCGCTTCTTGGAAAGTTCTACGACTGTTGCTTTCAAAGCCTCTTTAGCTTCATATAGCAGATTCTTCAGCTCCCCCGTCTCCTTCTTATATCTGTTGGCTCCCTCCTGGAGCCTAGAACATTGCTGCATCTTCTCTGCTAGCTGATTATTCATTTTGTTCAGAGAGGCGTTAAATTCCTCCTGTTTCTCTTCGTAATTTTTTGGAGGCACAAACTCTGACCTGAGGTATCCTTGTAGTGTGTGAAGGTCTTTCAACAGGTTTTCCTTTTCTTTGCAAAGTTCGCTCACTTCATCTTGAACATCTAGTCATTCATCAGAGTATCTTTGGGTTTCTTTTGCTGTTCTTCCATGTCATTGTTTAAAACAGTCTTCATTTCTTCAGGTTGCTGAATGGCTATACATTCCTTTTTCACCCTGTTGTAGCCGTTGGACTCTACAGGCTCTTTATGCAGTACCTTGCCTGGCTCCTTTTTCAAGACAGGAACTCTTCCAGCTTCCTTTTGAAATCTCGCTGGTCAAACAAGGTTAATTCTTCTCAACCAATTCCGACCTAGAAGGCTTGGCCTTCTGCCTTCTAATACCATCACTGGTTGCTGTGCCGATTGGTGTCCATAATGAACGGTTGCTCTGCTGATACCTTTTACTTGGATTACTTCGCCTGTGTATATTTTCAAGTTGGCAAATGTTGTTCCAAATTCAACTGTTGGTCACCTTTATTTAAATATCTAAAAATGTGTTCTCCTATTACAGTAGTAACAGCACCCATCCATTTTTACTGGTTTACCATTCACTTGCACTGTAACAAATATTGGCTCTGTCACGAATAATGAATAAATGTCAGGATTGGTTATTTCTGGCTCTTCTACACTATAGGCTTCATTGGGCTTCATTTGTTGTTTGGAGACCTGTTTAAATCTCGCTTTTCACTGTCTCATTGTGTCACTTCTGTGACAAAAATAAAGTTCTACTTTTTTCAATTGTCATTTACTAGAAGACTGACCGTTTCCACATTGATGAAAGTTATTTTTGATTTAACTGCTAAGCTGTTTCCTCTCATTTTTCAGTTAGCAGGGGCTGTTTCCCACTTCACAATGGAGTCCTGGCTTTTCACTGCACTTTCAGCTGACTATTCCCACCCAACCAGGAGAATGGCATCATTTTCCACCCCTTGAATTGCTTGTGATGCCCTTACAGCACTTTCCATCACCGGTGCTATTTCTAATACCTTCTTGAAATCAAGATTCACTTCAGCTAGTAATCTTTGCTGAATAGTGTCCTCCGGCTAGCCACATACTAAACGATCGCTGAGCATGTCATTCAGGGTTTCACCGAAATCACAGTATTCCATTAGTTGTTTTAATTTTGCAAAATGGGTAGCAATTGTCTCCCCTGGGGCTCCTTTTCATGAATTGAGCCTGAACCTCTGCATTGTGACTGAGGGCATGGGTTGAAAATGTCCCTTAACAAGGTCTACCAATTCACTGAAAGTCTTTGAATCTGAGGCACTGGGGGGTCATCGAGCTTTGAACTAAACTGTAGGTCTTGCTCCCACGAATACTCAGGAGAATTGCTCTCCTCTTTTCCTCCTCTGTGATTTTGTTTGCCTGAAAGAAGAATGCAAGATGTTCTATATATCGAGACCAATTGCCTATGGTTTGCTCAAAGGGATCAATTCTGCCAAACAGTGGCATTTTGGATGAGTATATCTTCTTTTATTTTTAACAAACTCAGATACTCACAATTGCTAGGAGAGGTACAGCACCGAATCTGATTTATCCTCATCGCCAGTTTGTTATAGAGTTGGGCCTCAGCAAACTTTTCGCATTGGGAACATGTAACTTTATTTACAAGACAGCAGCAGCAACTACACATGTGCATCAAACTGGATAACTAAAGAAGAACTCTCTTGTAGAGGTTCCCTGCGCTGTTAATACTTTGGTTTACAGAGATCATGTGATCTTACAGCATAAGATTATTCTTAAAGCTACACTCCTACATTTATCAAAACTATAATTACTACAGATCCACACAATATCAAGAAATGGCTGAAGGCGCTGGATACTGCAAAGGCTATGGGCCCTGACAATATTCCAGCAATAGTACTGAAGACTTGTGCTTCAGAACTTGCCGTGCTCCTAACCAAGATGTTCCAGTACAGCTACAATTCTGCAATCTACCCAGCAATGTGGAAAATGGCCCAGATATGTCCTGGACACAAAAAAGCAGGATCCAAAATCCAACCCAGCCAATTATAGAGTTGGGCCTCAGCAAACTTTTCGCAGTGCCCTATTGTCACTCACCATCCTGACTTGGAAATATATCGCCGTTCCTTCAGTGTCGCTGGGTCAAAATCCTGGAGCTCCCTCCCTAACAGCACTGTGGGTGTAGATACATCACATGGACTGCAGCGGTTCAAGAAGGTAACTCACCACCGCCTTCTCAAGGGCAATTAGGGATAGGAAATAAATGCTGGCCCAGCCAGCAAAGCCCACATTCCGTGAATGAAGTAAAAAAAGAGCAGCACTGGCAAAGTCAGGGGAAGCAGAGAAAATGAAAGAGGAGGTAAAATGGTATGAAGTTGTTTTGGTACAGTGCCACACAACTTGTGAGCTCATGGAATAAAAGGGGCAGTTGGCAACATGGATACAAAATTGGCTGAATGGCAAGAAACAGAGTCATGGTTAATGGATGTTCTTCAGGCTGAAGGGAGGTTTGTAAAGGGTATTGGGACCCTTGCTTTTCCTGATACATATCAATGATCTAGACCTCGGTGTACAGGGAGCAACTTCAAAATTTGTGGATGATACAAAAGAAGCATTGTAAACTGTGAGGAGGATAGCGTAGAACCTCAAAAAGACATGGACAAGTCGGTGGAATAGGCAGATAGCTGATAGATGAAGTTCAATGAGGACAAACGTGAAGTGATTAATTTTGGCAGGAGCAACATGGAGAGACAGTCTAAGATAAAAGGTTCAACTTTAAAAAGGGGGAAGGAGCAGAGGGACCTTGGTGTATATGTGCACAAGTCATTAAAGGTAGCAGGACAGGTGGAGAGAGTGGTTAATAAAGCATAGAGTGTTCTGGGATTTATTAATAGGGGCATAGAGTATAAGAACAAGGAGGTTATGTTGAACTTGTATAAAACACTGGTTCAGCCTCAGCTGGAGTATTGTGTACAGTTCTGGGCACCGCACTTTTGAAAGGATATGAAGGCATTGGAGAGAGTGTAGAATGGTTCCAGAGATGGGGAACTTCAGTTATGAAGATAGATTGGAGAAGTTGGGACTCTTTTTCTTGGAGAAAGAAAGGCTGAGTGGAGATTTGATAGAGGTGTTCAAAATCATGAGGGGTCTGGACAGAGTAGACAGGGGGAAACTGTTCCCACTCATGAAAGGATCGAGAATAAGAGGGGACAGGTTTAAAGTAATAAGAAGCAAAAGCGATATGAGAAAAAAACTTTTTCACGCAGCGAGTGGTTAGGACCTGGCACACACTGCCTGAGAGTATGGTGGAGGCAGGTTCAATTGAGGCATTTGAAATGGAATTAGATGATTATTTGAAAAGGAACAATGTGCAGGGTTACAGGGAGAAAGCAGGAGAATGGCACTTAGGTGAAATGCTCAATTGGAGAGCCAGTGCTGACATGATGGGCCAAATGGCCTCCTTCTGCGCCGTAACATTTCTGTGAAGTTACCTGGTGGTGAGAACTAGAGGTGCATCATTTGTATAGAAACCCTATCAAATTCATAGAAAGGAGACTTGCATTTTTATAACGTCAGTTACAACAATGATGTGTTTTTGAAGTGTAATATAGGAAACACAGCAGCCAATTTTCACACAGCAAGCTGCTGCAAACATGAATATGATAGCACCCAGATAATCTCTTTCAACCATGGTAACTGGGGGATAAACATTGACCAGAACAGTGGGGAGAGCCCCTCTGCCCTTCTTTGAATCATGGGATCTATTTCATCCACCTAGGAGGACAGATGGGGTCTCAGTTTAATTTCTCCTACTGAAAGACAGCACCTCCGACTGTGCAGCATTCTCCCAGCACTACACTGGAGTGCCTGAGTGGATTTTGTGCTCATGTCTCCGGAGTAAGACCCTCTGACTCAGAGACGAGAGTGCTTACCCACTCAGCGTTCCACCAAATCGAGAGAGGCTGCGATAGAGGCAAATAGCATCGGCTGCTGCCGGGTTAGACGGATTCAGCCAAGGACACGCAGAGTGTACATATCTGTTCTCTTAAGAATCTTACATGAAGATTGATTTATAGCGAGGAGAATGTTTTTATAGCACATCTTGAAAAGAAGAGAAATAGGATCAGTCTGTATAAGTCATCAAGAAGTCATTCACAGCAACAGAGCAGTCTTTCACTGGAGGCCTATAATGTAAAATGAAATGTTTTATGCCTTTTTGTGTTTATTTAACCCATTGCATGTTGAATACCTTTTGCCTATTTAGCAAAAATACTGGTGGCAGCTTTCCATCTCGTAAGATGACGGTTTGTGCCGGGGAGTTCATCTCTGCGTTAATCATCACTTGGTGCAGCTCAGGAGCCCCATTCTCAGCATCATTAACATGATAATGACCAATTAATCTGCTTTTTTTGTTGGCTGAGGGATATATATTGACCAGGACACCGGGGATAACGTCCCTGCTCTTCTTTGGAATGGTGCCATGGGATCTTTCACATCCAAGAGGGTAAAAAGGGCCTCAGTTTAACATCTAATTTGAATGACAGCACTTCCAACAGTGCAGCATTCCCTCAGTACTGCACTGCAAGTGTTAGTCTGGGCTATGTGATTATATGTCTGGAGTCGGATTTGAACCCACAACCTTCTGCCTCATGAGGTAAAAGTGCTACCCATTGAGTCACAGCTGACACCAGGGTGGGTCTCTGACAATCGCTCGCAGCAAAATATACATAGGAAATGATTGACCGTCTGTTAACTGAGTGCTTTGGCAGAATGAGAGGAGAGAGTTTTTAAGGAAGGTTATCACTGGGGAGATCTCAAGTGGTATCAGTTCCTGGGAAAGATTAGAAGATAACATTATAATACTTCCAGCTAAGATTGATCCATTTGATCAGTACAGGCTTTAAGTTGAGACCAAGACACTCAGGAAACTCCCCTGCCCTGAATAGTGCAATGAGATTTCAGATATTCAACCGAAAGAGCAGGTCCTCAGTTTAACATCATACCTGAAAGATGGCACCTCCAACAAGTCAGCCCTCCCTCAGTACTGCACTGGGAATATTAGCCAGAATTTTCTGTTTGGTTGTGTCAGCACCACAGACTAACATCCATATTTTGCCAGCATTTACAAATTAAACAGCAATGTGATAACGATCAGATAATCTGTTTTTTTGTGATGTTGTTGGAGGGGCAAGAATTGCAGGACACTGGGGAGAACTTTCCTGCTCTTCTTCAAAATAGTGCCATGGCATCTCTCACATCTACCCACACAGGCAGATGGGACCTCGGTTTAGCATCTCATCCGAAAGAAAGGACCTCCCACAGTGTAGTGCTCTCTCTCGGTACTGCACTAAAGTGTCAGCCTTGAATTCTGTGCTCAAGCCCAGGACTCAACATTGTGATTCAGAGGCAAGTGTGCAACTTAGCTACAGCTGACACCATTTTGGGTTAAAGTTTCTGGAATGGGACTTGGACTGACAGCTTTCTGACTCAAAGGCACGAGTACTATCCACTGATCCAAAGCTGATACCTTGGGACATCGAAGGCTCGGTCTGAGCTCACTGGCGGTCTGGACAGGAACTCTGGCTGATTCCTTTTACCTCTCCTTGGACTAAGGAGTTCAGAGGCCAATTATACAACCTCCACTGCTCCCCCCCACCCCCAGCTGAGAGCATTTCACTCGGCACAGTCCCAGGACTTGCATCTGCGATTGCAAAGTCCAGGAGCCTCAGTTACAGCTGCCTTTGCCAACTGGGCCATTAGGAGTGGTATTCTGTGTCTGCTCCTGTTGATTTTCCAAAACTGTTTGGAGTTAAAGCAGCCAGTGTCATGCGGTGATATCGGAAGAGCTACGGAGAAACACATGGCTCAACTCTCCCAACTAACGATTAGCAAAATCTGGTCAAGGCACGGGGCGGGGGGGGGGGGAGGAATTTTAAGCCTGGAAGCAGTTTACAGCAGCTGGTGTCCAGTTCATGGTAGCAGGAATTGGGTAAAATGTCCGCCTCTCAACAAAACAAATGTTAACAAATTGTGAAGCGGTCCAACTCCCCTTAGGATCAAACACTGGTCCTCTTCCAATAACTTCTGGCAAAATTGACAGCTCAGGACAGAGTTGAGGTTTTTTTTTCCAGTCGGCTGTATCGACCCCTGAAAGTGAAATGGTCCCAAGAGGACAAGGCCCCCAAACCCACCCACTCCCCATTTTACACCAGATTCCCACCGGCATCTGATGAACACGTGGGCCAGGATTTTTAGGATGACAGGTTTCCTGTCCCCACCGAACCACAGAGCCCGCCGACACTGTCGAGTGTTAAATTGGCTGCAGGCAGGAGCGACCTCCCCGCTCCACCCCCCCCCCACCCCCCCACCCCCCCACCCCTCACGCAGGAAGGAGTCTCACCTCGGAGAGCTGCCGGCCAATCTGATTGGCTAGCAGCTCTCCAGTCGGTGCAGCGCCAGGAGCTGCAGTGTGCAGGGCCAGGATGACATGCAGGCCCCGGAATTCCAGGAACAGGTAAGTTTTGGGGGCTCAGGGTGGGGGTGGGGGTAGGGGAGGGTTGGAGAGTGGAGGATTGGGGTGTCAGTGGGGAGGCTGGTGGGGGGAGGAACTTAAGGGTGGGGTCGCCTGAAGTTAAAGAGGGGGGGGGGGCTGCTGTTGGAGGCACCCCCCAAACCCCTCATCTTCCTACCCGAGGCCTGAACCCGATTATTTTTGGGCTTCCCTCATATCTGGGAACTCCTCCCACCAGCCTGAAAATAGAGGCTGGGCAGGAAACGACCCTGAAGTGGTCACTAATTGGCCACTTAAAGGCTTCAACTGGGGCTCCTCATCTGTCCCAGCTTAAAATTGCAGAGAGAGGTCGGGGTGAACGGGAACCCAGTGGGTAGCCCATCCCAGGAACTTTATGCTCACCCTTTGTCTACAAACCCGTTGGCGGGGGAAGGTGAAATGATAGTATGTGGAATCAGAATGGCCTGATGGTGTTAGCGCTTCATTTGCTGTAAAGCGCTTCGAGGAATCATCAGATCATGAAAGAAGCTACAGAAAGGAAAGAAAGCTTTGCATTGCTGTAGTGTCTTCCATGACTACTGCACCCCCTAAAGCCAATGAAGCGGTTTTGAAGTGAATCACGGTTGTCATGTAGGAAAAGTGCAGCAAATTGGTACACAGTAAGATCCCACAAACAGCAGTGTGCTAACCTGATAACCTCTCTTTGTGATGTTGATGAAGAGATAAGTATTGGCCTGGGATAACTTCCCTGCTCTTCTTCAACATAGTGACATGGGATCCTTTACATCCACCTGAGAGGGCAGGTGAGTTTCACATCTCGCCTCAGAAAGGGCACCTCCGGCAGTGCGGCACTCCCTCAGTACCGCACTGGAGTGTCAGCCTTGATTATGCATTCAAGTCCTGGATTGGGACTTGAACCCACAACTTCCTAACTCAGAGATGTGAGTGAGACGGACTGTGAGCGGAATCATCCCAGATTTGCACTAAGTGCGGCTTTTCACACTGGATCGTCCCAAACCCGCCGCATTAATTATGCATTCCCAGGAAACACACCGTTTCCATGGCGAGCGGGCTCTCATTCGCCCGCCAATGCCACCACCTCACCGCTTCAACACACCAGGCACCATGTTTAAAGTGCAGCCGCGCTCACACCTCTCAGTGCTTCCAGCCCAGGACTGCTGCACAGAAGACTGGAGGGCTCTGAAAGACTGCAGCCCCCAGGTTCAATGACCTTTTGGATGCCGTGGATACCCGTCATGATGTCCTCTGCCCCTGCCCTGCTACCATCGGACCCTCACCCTCCCATGCTACTGCCTCACTCTGCCCTTGGTCATTGTCACCATTCCCTCTTTCCATGCCCAGCCCCACTTTGCTCCCCAGGAGACAGTCATGGACCCATCCGAGCCCCCCCTTCCAAGTTCACCTGGACATCGCCCCCCACCCCCTCCTGACCCTTCACCCCTTGGAACCCTTCCCCCCTCCGGTTCCCCCCTCCGTCCTCCTGCTTTGGTGTTGCCCCCACCCCAGACTCCACCCTAGCTTAGTCCTTCTCCCTTCTTGACTCCTTCAAGCTCCTTTATTTCTTCCTCCACCCTTAGTCCTTCCTCCTACCCGACTCCGTCCTCCACCTTACTTCTTCCTCCAGCCTTACCCTCTCCCCCCTCCAAACTCCTTCCCTTACACCTTCTATCCCTCCTTATGCCTACCTCCCCCATTGCTGTATTCTCCCCTGTTAACTTGTCCTCTCCCCCCCCACAACCTCCTCCCCTGCAACTTCATTCCCCCATTCCCAAGCTCGCTCCATCCTGACACCTTCATGGTCATAAGAGATGGGAGTCAAAGGCCCAAAAATAAAAACAAGATGCTACTGATGAGCCTTCAAGATTCCCATCTCAACCTACAAAATTCTACCATCTAGAAGGACAAGGGCAGCAGACACATGGGGAACACCACCACCTGGAAATTCCCCTCCAAGTCACTCACCATCCTGACTTGGAAATACATCGCCGTTCCTTCACTGTCGCTGGGTCAAAATCCTGGAACCCCCTCCCTAACAGCACTGTGGGTGTACCTACGCCACATGGACTGCAGCGGTTCAAGAAGGCAACTCACCACCAGCTTCTCAAGGGAAATTAGGGATGGACAATAAATGCTGGCCCAGCCAGCAAAGCCCACATCCCATGAATGAATTAAAAAATAAATCTCCACATCAGTAGGTCATTCTCCCCTTTGTAAACGGGGGATGCTGAGCACAAAAGTGGCTCAATCTACAACACTCACATTCTCTGTGAGGAGACGGTTTTAGTCCTCACTGGCAACTCGAACTCCCTGACAGTAAGGTGTGCTGACTGGGAGCAGCGAATCTCAGCATTGTCTCGAATGTCCTGAATGAAACCAGACCAGTGTTGTTGTGTAACAGCAGCGCTACACCACTCTGCTTACTTCTGCCTCAACAAAGGGCCAAACTTGGCTAGTTTAGGGAGGGTCAGGGACCATAGCTGAAGTTCATGGTTCCCTTCAAAGAGGGTCGGGGGTGGGGGGTGGGGAGTTATTTTTAACCATGTGTTCCACTCTTTCCCTTACCCCTTAAAGGCTAATGGATTTGTCTCCATGCCCGAGAACAATCCTTCCTGTATAATCTCAAGTGCATTAAACCTTTTTTGCCAATGCACATTGCCTTGAACTGTGAGTAAAGGAGAAGGCATTCAGGAAGCTGCAACCTCCTCCATGACTATACACTTGGCAGATTCCCCAGCCGGAAGAGTCAGACCCCCTTTCATGCAGGTGGTCTCACAGCCACATCGGAAAAATTGGTCGGAGACCCCCCTCCACAACGCCCCATCCCGGCCCCCCACTACCCCACCCCCGCCACCCCCCACAGGATTTTGAGAAAACCTAGAGTCTGGAAAATCCGAGGCTTGGACTTCCACTGCTCCTGTACAATCCCTGCAAAACAGATTACTACATGACCTATTCTGCTAAATCAGGAAGCTATTATTGACCTCGCACCACGGGGTTTGATGTCGACGACGGGACAGCCCCTGTTAAACATCTACTGTTGGTTTACAAGTTACAGAAAACTTACAAGAACATATGTCACTGCTAACCTCCAACCTATTGCACACCTTCCCTTTGCTCCAACTTTTCCTGCTTCTGTACTTATTTTAAAATTGTTAAATCTCTGACCTATTTCCAGTCTGATGAAAGGCCATTGATCTGAAACATTGGGCCGAATCTTGTGAAGGTGACAGGGGTCTCAGCCACTGGCTACAGAGCCGGTGAGAATCCCACGTCACCTCTTTTTGGGGAGGCCCACCACATCATGTGCCCTCAGGCACTTGACAGGCCAGCGGCGGGACCTTCCCCTAGGGTCAAGGACCCCAGGGAGCAGAAGTCCCACCTGCTGAGAGTTACTGGCCAATCAGAGGCCGGCAGCTCTACTGAGGCAGTGGCTGTTGCTGGTACAACCAAGGCCTTGGATCAAGGAGTGATTCATGGCACAGGTGAGTGATGGCGGGAGGGGGTTCATGGGGCGGGGGTTGTAGGGGGCAGAAGAGGGATTGGCAGCAAGGGCAGTGGGATGGCTCTCAGTGGCCTCCCCCCACCTCCTGTGCCTTTGAACAAAGGGTACCCCTCAATTGCCCTTCTTCCGGAGCCTGCAAGCAAACGTGGCGGGGCTTGCTTTTCATAAATGCCCCTCACCCGCTGCTGGGTTAATACCAGTGGCAGCAGGATAAGGCCCTTAAGTGGGCATTAATTGCCCATTTAAGGACCTCAATTGGTGCTCAATTGCCTTCCCGCCACAGACTTAACCAGGATTGATGTGGGACGATGGCAGAGTCCCCATTGGCACCCTCCCACCTGGTTAACTGGTGGCCCCCACGCCCCGCCACTTCTCCAGCTCCAAACTCACCACGGGAGAGGGCGCAAGCTTTCGTCCCATTCTGTCTATCTCTTCACCAAAGCTGTGTGACTTGTTGACTATTTCCGGCATTTCCTAATTTCATTGAGTTCTCCCACAAGAAGAAAGAGAACGTCTTAAAGTGGGGAACAAGAGGGAAATGGAGACAGAAAGTAAGGAGGTGAGCAAAAACACAATTAAACGGAAGGGTTCTTAGGAGGCAGGGAGAGAGGTGGGGAGGTAGAGTCACTCAGAAAAAGTTGAAGAACTGGCTCTGTGAGTACTTCAGACTACACAAACCATCATTCACTCTTTCATAGGAACAGGGATAGGCCATTCAGCCCATTGAGGCATCGAGCTCAGTCCTTTTCTAACCCATGTACAGTGCACTCTACCTTGCACTCTACACATTTAACCTTTGGTGAAAAGTTCTGGATAAAAACCCACTGACACCCGAAGGTTATTGTTCAAAATTACAGACCATCCATCCTCAGATCCTGCCCCGTGCTGCTATCATCCAGACATCAAATCCTCACCATGACAGTCACGTGGCAGAGAAAACCATTGAGGCTTCACATTCAGGAGCTAGCTTTGGATCCTCCACTAATGTTGCCAACCAGACCCTAACCAAATGTCACTTTGTTTCTTTCAAGAAAATGAGACAGACTTCATGCTTGCATACCTCACGGAGTCACCCATATTGGCTCAGTGGGTTGTGATCTGGCCTATGAGGTGGAAACTTACTGATTCAAGTCCCACTCCAGAGACATAAGCACAACAGCTAGACTGAAACCCTAGTGCAGTCCTGAAGGAGGCACTATTTTTCAGATGAGATGCTAAACTGAGGACCTGTTTGCTCTCTCAGGTGGACGTAAAAGATCTCATTGCACTATTAAGGGAGCTCTCTGAGTACCTTGCCCTCAAGCAACACCTAAAACAGGTCATCATCTCATTGCTCTTTGTGGGATTGACTCATTCATTGCAAGGTGAATTGAATACGAAAGTAGGGAGGTTATGCTTCAGTTATACAGAGCACTAGTGAGGCCATGTTTGGAGTACCATGTACAGTATTGGTCTCCTGATTTAAGGAAGGATATAAATGTGTTGGAAGCAGTTCAGAGAAGGTTTACTTGACTAATACCTGGAATGGATGGGTTGTCTTATGAGGAAAGGTTTGTAGCCGCTGGAATTTAGAAGATTAGGAGACAACTTGATGGAAACATGTAAGATCCTGAGGGGTCTTGACAGGGTGGATGTGGAGACGATATTTCCTCTTGTGGGAGAATCTAGAACTGGGGTCACTGTTTAAAAATAAGGGGTCACCCATTTAAAACAGAGATGAGGTGAAATTTTTTCTCTCAGAGGGTCGTGAGTCTTTGGAATTCTCTTCCTGAAAGGGTGGTAGAAGCAGAGTCTTTGAATATTTTTACGACAGAGGTGATTAGATTATTGTTAAGCAAGAGGGTGACAGGTTATCGGGGGTAGGTGGGATGCAGGTTTGAGGTTACTATCAGATCAGCCACAGTCTTATGGAATGGCAGAGCAGGCTTGAGGGGCCGAATGGCCTATTGCTGCTTCTTGTTCGTATACCTCCTACATTACAACAGCAAATGCACATCAGAAAGTACATCATTGGCCGTAAAGTGTTTTGGGGCATTGTGAAAGGCACTATATAAATGCACATCTTCCTCTTGAAATACTGAGTAGAAAGTGAAGAATGTACGGCTCTGTTTGGTTCTGTGTTCTCGATGCCTGAAACATATTTTAGCTCTGCACAGGGACAAAAAAAATGACAAAGTCCATCTCAGCGCCTGGTCAGCCGGATAAATTTATGATGTTATTCTTTTTAATGAGGCATTCATAGCATCGCTGGCAGCTGCTGTTTCCATTCTGAGCTCTTCTTCCTCGCCCGTATTGCAAACACCTAACCGTCACTGATACCCTGCTCTTCAAATAGGATATCAGTGACTGTAACAGTGGGGATAGATGAACTGAGGGGATCGTTCAATAAGAAGTAGGGGCAATGAAGCAGAAAGGAACTTGAGAGAAAATGAACAAAGATATATTTCTGTCCAATGCCGCCGTACCTATTTTGATTAAAGATACTTGACACTTCCCTCCTTTCTTTTTGGCTGCATTCTGTGCGCTCCACGAGGAACTGGATATTTCAGGTGGCAGTGGTTCAGCTGCAAGGATCAGCCAGAGTGGAGCTTTACGTCGGCTTACTGAATTTCTTGGAAGCATGCCCGATTCATTCTCACCCACTCCCCAACCCCACTCCAGCTCTCAGCCCGTGTGTGTTTTTTTTTCCCACTGTTATTGTTCCTCTAGATTCCTTCCTTGCTCCCCAGAAGGCCCTTATTCACGGGGTGGGGTGGGGGGAGGTGGAGGGGTCGCAGGACAATCTAGCCCAATCCTTCTTGTACTGTACAGAGGGCAAAGGGACATGACTGAATGTTGACCAGCGGGCAACGTATTAGATTAGAATAGAGAGGACGTGATGACATCCATCTGAATCATAGAATAGTACAGTGGCAGGCCATTTGGCCCTTTGAAGGCTCTTATGAAGTGTAATCCAGTTCATCTTACTCCCCAACATCCCTTCCATCCCTTATTCCCTGCACTTTTTCTTCAAACGTTAATTCAATTCTCTTCTCCCTCTCCGCCTCAGTTGTCAAGCTTTTGTCCGAATGTGCTCTCGTGAAAGCACCTCAGGACGGTTTCTTAACCCCGCTAAAGGTGCTAGCTAAATGCAACTTTTTGTTGTGCCTTAAGCCCGGCTCACCAGCTTTGAAGCCGGCCTGCTGGCCTATTGAATGGGCAAGTGTTTGAAACCAAAGAGCAGGCAGAGAAGTCTGCAGGAACGGGGATTGGAGTCAGCTTCCAGACTGTCTATAATTCACACCCCAGCAAAGAGTTAACATTTTCAAGTCTTCATTTCCCCTTCTCTTGGCCCTCATCAGGATTGTCGGGTTATTTATTTTAACTCCCCACTCTACGATAATACAACAACCGTGGAGGGTTCAGCGCTTTGACACATGTGTCCAACTCCAAGGCTATCATCAGCATCATGCTGGGAAGTGACCTGCCATTATAAACAATGCGGCTGGATTGTCAAGTGAAGACCACATAGTTCTGGCAGAAGTTGAAAGGCTTTATTTCCCACAGCCCCCACCGCACCACCACCTCCCCCCCCCCCCGCTTACCTTCCTCCTTCATTTAGAGAGAAGACACTGCAGATGAAAAATTTGAATAGCAACCAGAAACCACTGCAGGCAAAAGAAATATTAATAAAAATACAATGAGGCAAGCAGCTCTGATACCCACCCTGCTTAACTGCAGGCAGAGAGAAGATGGGGAGTTAAAATCAGGGCAGCAATTTACCCACTCTGACCTCGCTGGATGGTACGTTAACCCTCTGGTTTTACCAGGCGCGTGAGAGATGCCTGCCAGTGGCAGTGGAGTCCTCCCTTAAGGGATAACGTTCCACTAGTGTCAGCCACCAAGAAAGAGAAGACGGAAAAGAAAGACTTGCATTTCTATAGCACCTCTCACAACCTCAGGAGGTCCCAAAGCACTTCACGGCCAATAGAGTGTTTCTGATGTGTAGCCACTGTTGTGGTGTGCGAAACCCAATTTGCACACAGCAAGCTCCCACAAGTAGCAATGTGATAATGATAATCTGTTTCAGTGATGCTGATTGAGGGATAGATATTAACCCAGGACACCGAGGCAGGGAGAGCTCCCCCCCCCACCCCGGCTCTTCTCTGAAAGTAGTGCCACGGGATCTCTAGCGTCCACCTGAAAGGGCAGATGGGGCCTCAGTTTATCTGCTAAGTCACCTTGCTGTGTCAGAGCTTGTCTTCATTTACACTCCAACCGCAATATAACAGGTTGCAGCAGCACTGCACTGCTCTGGCTCTCTGTGGTCTGGAGCCCATCCAGCTTCTTAATCCCTGTTTTCAGTTTCCCGTATTATTTATAACAGTTGTCGCTTCTGTGTAGAGTGGCTTATTCTTCAAGAGCCTTGTGCCTTTAAATGGAATATGGAATAAAACAGGCTGCATGAATTTCCACTGGGGTTTCTACCTAATGGGTGCTCCTCAGTGCTGTCGCTGTCGGTCTATGTAGCATCCATGGTGGGGGGGATTGGGGGGGGGAAGAGTGCCTAATTTGGATAAGATTGACCCTCTTGGCAGATCTCGGGTGTCTGTCAGCCTGGACTCTGGATATCAGCTGTTTTGTGCTTTAGCCAAAGATCAACTTGAACCTCATTGTCTGGCCATTATCACATCGCTGTGTGTAAATCGCCGACTGGGTTTTTCTGCATACATCAGTGACACTTCCAAAGTACTTCATTGGCTGTAAACTATTTTGGGACATCTTGAGGTTGTGAGAGGTGCTATGTATTTGAAAGTTCTTTCTCTCTCTTTATCATGGTCACATCTCCAGCAAATACCTTCCCACCACAATCCCATATTTCTGTGGGGGGGAGGGGGAAGGTGGGGGGAGGAGGTGGGAGGTGGGGAGAGAGTGGAGGTTGGCAGGGAATGCCCCCATATCATGGTGCCCCTCAGCCCCAGGGAGCTGTTTTTACTGCTTTTATTGAAAAGCTCTTTACTTCCGAGGTCCAAGCTGCTTGCTCGACCCAGACTCATCAGATGGAAGAATCATTTTCCATTCTGAAGGTTGGTACACTGCACCTCATTGGTTCCTACACCAGTTCCTGAATGAACCTAATAGGAACTCCTAATGTAAGGACTCTGCACTCCTGGTTCTACTTAGTTGGCCTCATTTACCTTGTAAGGGGAGGGCTGATGTTCTACATCTTACATGGCCCATGTCAGTAATTATGCTCCACATAAGCCTTCTTCCATTCCTCACCCTCATATATATCCTTCTAATCCTTTCTCTTTTGATAGTACAGAGCTTGAGCATTGTTGAAAAAGAGACATGTCAAAGTTTTTCATCTTGCACTCATCAGGCTACTTCACAACAAGAATGCCAATACTTATTTTGTTTAGTTGAAACAGGCGCTAAGCAAAATAAGTGACAGCCTTTCGCTAACTCATTCCTCAGATCAATCAGGGTCAAGCTGCCTGTTTAGATTTCAAACAATGCTTAGCAGTTACCTGTCAGCCACCATCACTGGTGCATTCTCCATTGCAATGCCTCTACCAATCAGAGTCTACTTGCCAACCAATCAACACTCTCTTCACATACAGTATAAATTGTTGTTTTCCCCTTGTATTGGTATTCTTGCAAAGTGTCCTGATGAGTGCAAAATGAAAAGCTTTGACAATTCTCTTTTATCAGCAATAATCCTTTCTCCCTCATCTGTTTAACTAGCTTCCCTTAATTCCACCTATCCTATTCACCTCAATCACTCCAGCAGGTAGTGAGTTCTACACTCTGACACCTCTCTTGATAAAGCAGTTTCCCTTAAATTCCACAATGAATTATTAGTGAGCCTCTTAGACTCATGTCTGCCTTGTTTTGGACTCCCCCAAAAGATAACCCCCCCCACCCCCCCACAAACATTGTGTTGAACTAGAGTGAGACAATAAAGTCAACTCAGCGTGTCCTGCGTTCCCTCCCTCTCCCTCTCCCTACCTCAATAACTGTTGGATGCCACGTCCAAAGGGAGCACAGACTGAAGAATGTGCGGCACTGGCTGCATGTCACTTTCCTTCTAGGATAACTACCTGCAAGAGCCCAACTGGTTGATTCACACTGCTGTTCCCCGGTAAACATGATATTTACATTGCGTGTAAACAGAAAGTATACCAGTTTATCCCATTGTTGAGGAAAAACAGTCCGAAGCCCTGTCACTTGGGGGCATTGCAAGGTTTTCCTCATTAGTGGGATGAGTTGCCTGTTCCTCCATTCCCAATGATTGTCACGGTAACGGATACAGAGATGTTTTGTGCAAGACTCAAATACAACAAACGTGGGCCTAAATGCGGTCTTGGCAAACTGAGGACAGGTATAATTTTAAAGGGGTTGCAGAAATAGAGAGGTCTGAGGATGTATGTGCAGTATTCTTTGAAGGTACCCAGACAAGTATACAGGATTCTTGGCTTTATGAACAGTTACATAGAGAGCAAAAGTGAGGAAATTATTCTAAACTCTACGAGTCACTGGTTTAGCTTCAGCTGGAGTATTGAGATCGATTCTAGGCACCAGACGTTAGGAAAAATGGCAAGGCCTTGGAAGGGGTGTGCAGAGGAGATTTGCCAGAATGGCACCAGGGTTGAGGGTCTTCACTGACTTAGAGACTGGAGAAGCTGGGATTGTCTCCATGTAGCAGAGTGAAGGTTAGGGGGAGAATTAATATCATGAAGGGTCATGATCGAGTACATAAGGAGAAACTGTTTCCAGTGACAAAGGGCACAGGTTTGAGGTAAGCGACAAAAGAAGCAGAGACCAGAAGAAGGGAGCTTTTTCTTTAAGCAGCAAGTTGTTATGATGTAAGAATGTACCGCCTGAAAGGGCGATGGAAATGGATTCAGTGAGGACTTTCTGAAGTGCATTGGATGATTACTTGAAGGGAAATAATCTGCAGGGTTAAGGGCAGAGTAATGGGACAAATTGGATCGCTATTTCAAAGAGTCGGCATAGACTCCCTTCTGTGCTGAATGATTCAATGAGGTTGAGCGACTGACAAAAACAAGGAATAAAAAATTGAACGAGTCATGTTTTCGCTGAAATGTTATTCCCCCAAGGGAAGAAGTGAAAAAGCTCGATTAACATCCTGTGGCATTGGATTGGGTGGGCTAGACCGAATGAAAAGCCAACCCCTTGTCCTGAGGATTGCAGCCTCAATCACATGTTGAAATGCACATTGAAGGAAAAGACACAGGGCTCTGTAATCCAGTTGAATAAAAACATCTCCGATGAGTGTAAAAACATATGCACAAACTAGAATCAAACCTCAGACCTCAGACTCATAGATATTCATTCCTTGGAACATCGGCCATTCGGGGGTCGGGGGGGTGGGGTGTTGGAGTTGTGGTGGTAAACAGTTTAAGATTACAAAGTGCAGGTTCTTAACAAATAGGCATTTGTTCATGAGCTGGAACGGATGTGTAAACAGACATTGACTTTCTCTTTGAAGAGGGAACAAGCGTCCTCTTAAAATAATTTTTAAAAATTCAGTCATGGGATGTGGACATTGCTGGCTGGGCCAGCATTTATTACCCATCCCTAATTGCCCTTGTTCAGAGGGCAGTTAAGAGTCAACCCCATTGCTGTGGGTCTGGAGTCACATGTAGGCCAGACTGGGTAAGGATGGTAGATTTCCTTCCCTAATGGGCATTAGTGAACCAGGTGGGCTTTTACAACAATCAACAATGGTTTCATGGTCATCATTAGACTTTTAATTCCAGATTTTTATTGAATTCAAACTCCATCATGTGCCGTGGCAGGATTTGAACCCAGGTTCCCAGAGCATTACCCTGGGTCTCTGGGTTACTAGTCTAGCAACAATACCATTGCCTCCCCACAAAAACTAAAGCAAGCTGAGGTGCTCTTTCCCCATCTGGGATTTGAGTGCAAACCCAGTCCTGACAGACGGGACGAAACTCTTCTACAATAAGTCTCCTAAATGCAATAAGTTTCTCAACTGTCTCAGCAAAAAAAAAAATAACAAAAGATACTGAGCAAGTCAGGCAGCACCTGCAGAGAGAAACAGAGCTGGCACTTCAGGTCGAGATGATCTTTTGTCAGAACTTCCAAGTCATTTCGACCTGAAACGGCTGGAATTTCCCAGCCCCCTCACGGCTTTCCGGTCCCACCGATGTGGTCGGAGGCTTCAATGGGTTATCGGCCCTGCTGCAGGTAAACCTGTCGTGGAGGGGAGGGGCGGGGGGGGAGGGGGCTGGAAAATTACGGCTCTTAACTCTGTTGCTGTCCCCTCCACGGATGCTGCCTGACCTGTTGAGTATTCCCAGCAATTTTGTGCTTATTTCAGGTTCCCAGCATCTGCAGTATTTAGGTGTTGCTAAAGGGGATGGGTTCACAGAAGCAAAGTGGAATTAAACAGGCTGTCTCACTCAGAGAGGCTACAAAAGTGGATGCGTGTAACGTATGTTTTCACCTTTGCAGCTTGATGCACTGAAGAGGGATTATACCCCACATTTGGGGTGCATTCAAACTAATTCCATTCCCCTCAACATTTTATGACATTTTGTAAAGCCCCAACACCATTCAAAGTTTGATCGTTGCTCCTGTAAAAGTGAGCTTGTCTAGCTTCCGTGTCGTACCCCGAGACAGGATGAAAATAAAACTTTGTCATGATGTGACTTTCCTCTCACATAGAATCATAGGATAGTCAGAGCACAGAAATGGGCCACTCAGCCCGTCATATCTGTGCCGGCTCTCAGTAAGAGCAGCTCACCTGGTCCCATTTTCCTGCCTTTTTCCTATACCCCTTTAAACATTTCTCTGCAAAGAAGATCTTTGGAGACACAGTGCCGAGCTAGTGCTCAAGTAAAGAGCTGGTAAGCAGACGGATGCCTCGTGGTGAGACTGCAGCACAGACCCTGTCAGTCGGGAAAGGCCAGTGACCAGATTTCTTTTTCTTTTGCTTGACTCTCCATTGCTCGCTATCGATCCGGAGCACACACTGGTCGCTCACTTTTCCCGACTGACAGGCTCTTGTTGCAGTCTCACTATGAGGCATCCGTCTTACCAGCTCTCTACTTGAGCACTAGCTCGGCACTGTGTCTCCAAAGCTTTTCTTTGCAGTCATGATGCTGCGTCTTTAACACTCTCTGACGCTGTGACTTTGTTGTGGTCTGACCAAAACGTTGAGGCTGTCTCATGCCATGTAACACGATCTAAGGCTTTCCACCATGTTGCATCTCTACTTAATCTTTCTGCCACCTATCCTACCACTGCTGATCACCATGTCCTGTTACCAAAATGATATAATACCTTGGGCTTATTTACAGGACAAGACACAAGGTGCCAATCACTCATAAGGGGTTGGCGAAATGCGTTGTGGGTTCATTTATTAAGTCTAAGCACATGGGAACAGTTAGACATAGGTATAAAGCTCGAAGATATTGGAGCTGTGTGAGTGTGCTCTGCTCATAGCAAAAGTGAAACTAAGGCTGGATCACATGACACATTTCCCTTCCGGTGATGTCATACTGATTTGCATAAAGGCATATTACAACAATACTATACTTCCTTTGTCTTACTTTCCAATGACATGCTTTGAAAACCCAATCAATTTTTCACCCTACCTCTTCCAATCTTAGTAGGTTCCTCGCAAATAAAGGAAAAGGAATGGGAAGAGGAAGAAAATATCTCCAGCCAGTAATGGTTGACAGTTGAAGAAATTGGGAAGAAATATATCCTCATTGGGACCCCAGATGGAGTTATATTAGAAGGTATAATGTTCAAGATAAAGATATTAAGCAGAACAGATAGGTTAGAGAGGGAAACTACTGTTGCTGGTTGGGGAATCTAGGATTAGGGGACATAGTCTAAAAATTAGTGCCAGATCTTAGTGAAATTAGGAAACACTTCTACATACAAAGAGTGATAGAAATCTGGAATTCTCTTCCGCAAATGGCAATGATGGGCGATCAGTTGTTCATTTTAAAACTGAGATTGTTAGATTTTTGTTAGCCAAAGCTATTAGGGAATATAGGCCAAAAGTGGGCATACAGCATTAGATCACAGATCAGCCATGATCTCACTGAAGGGCAGAAGAGGCTCATGGGCTAAATGGCCTTCTCCTGTTCTGATGTTCCAAAGATTGCCAGAAAATTGCAGCTTGTGGATATTTACTGAAACAATGTTTGGCATTTTATGACTATGCACCGGACAATTTTATCAAGAACACGTGCTGCACTGGACATTGCACACGGAGTCATCCATGGGCACTGCCTAATGCTTGCTAACCTCTGATACACCATTGTTAACCCTCAAGTTGGATTATGAGGCTCTGTATCTTTTCCCTTGGAGGACGACCTTGAATGATGCCTTGACCCACTTATGTCAGCAAAAAGCCCAGGTATTGACATTACAGCACAGAAGGAGGCCATGCGGCCCATTATGCCTGTGCCAGCTCTTTGGAAGAGCTATCCAATGAGCCCCACACCACCGCTCTTTCCCCTTAGCCCTGCAATGCTTGGATTTTCAAGTATATGCCCAATACGTATTATGTTGGCAGGTCAACTGATGCTATAACCTGTCCTTTGTGAACCAAACCTTCCTAATTCTGGTGCAATATGGGCCAGAACTTTACAGCCCCCTCCCATCTGGCTGGATATTATGGTCCTGCTGAACCGAGTGGAGATTTAAATGGCTCGCCACATCTGCTGGAGCGGGAGCTATAAAATCCTGGCCGTGGCTTGTAAAAGATAGATTTCATTGACTGTGTAATCCATGAGCATTGCTGATTTCAGAATCCATTTCAATTAGAACCAACCTCATCTTGGGTCCACCTGGTTTCAGGCATTGGCAAGCCATTTCATAAGCTCTTAACCTATTTCGTGTTAGGTTTTCAAGTGTCCTTGTTTTGCACACAAGACCAGAGTAAGCAGCATGAATTCACTCATTCTTGAATCTCAGCAGAGGCTTCCAATTTATTAAATTTCCATTCACTCCCACAATATAAGAGTTTGGGTCTAGCCATGAAATGTCTTGGCAGCCCGGTCTGACAGGCTGATCGGGTTTCAGTTGTATGATCTCCTGTCACTATAATGACTGACTTTCACAGTGCAGACAATGGAAGCTGCACTGCAGCAACCTATCAATATTTCTCATATGTTTGGAAGTTATTTTAAAAGAAATTTACCAACCAAATTATTACAGTATGTTTTGGACAGATGAGTGCAGCAAACTTGCTTAGCGGTGAGACTGAGAACAGCAGCAGTGCATTCAGCCAGCACATTGTGAGTGCCACTAGACTCAGCGGCAGTTGGTGCATGTCCTCTGTCTAAGTGTCCAATAATACTCAAGATTTTAACTGAGGATAGGCAGCGGACTGAAGGCCTTCAATGAAGAAATGAGATAGAATTTAACACCGTAAAGAAGGCCATTCAGCCCATTATGCCTGTGTCAGCTCTTTGAAAGCGTTATCCGAATTTTCCTTATTTATTCTTTCATGGGATGTAGGCATCGCTGGCAAGGTCATCCGTGAACTGAGTGGCTTGCTAGGTGATTTCTGTCATTAAGAGTCAACTATATTACTGGGGGTTTGGGTTCACATGTAGGCCAGACCAGGTAAGGATGGCAGATTTCCTTCCCTGAAGGACATTAATGAACTGAATGGGTTTTTATGATAATCGATGATAGTTTCATGGTCACCATTACTGAGACTAGTTTTTAGTTCCAGATTTTATTCATTGAATTTAAATTCCACCAGCTGCTATGGTGGGATTTGAACCTGTGCCCCCAGAACATTAGCCTGGGCCTTTGGATTACTAGTCCAATGGTATTATCAGAGTGAGGTCCTGTGGTGCATTGAGTAAGAGACAGAAGCTCCATGATCAAATCCCACCCTAGGCTTTGATGGCTAAGGATGGTGGTTTTTTTAAAGTTCATTCATGGGCTTTGCTGGCTGGGCCAGCATTTATTGCCCATCCCTAGTTGTCCTTGAGAAGGTGTGATCATATCATGGCCAAACAGGCTGATTATCAGCCTGTAAATCCTTCCAATATGCCTGATGGCAGGCAGTAAGAACGGAAGACACTCCCCCTGCTCTTTCCCCATAGCCCAGCAAATTTTCTCCTCAATAAGTATTTATCCAATTTTCTTTTGAAAGTTCTTATTCATCTGTCAGGCAGTGCATTCCAGACCATAACAACTCCTTAACTCACCTCTGGCTCTTTTGTCGATGACCTTAAATCCGTGGCCTCTGATTACTGCTCTCCCATTAGGGAAAATAATTTCTTCTCATTTACTCTAGCAGAGCTTTTCATCATTTTGGGCACCTCAATTAAGTCTTCCCTGACCCTCCTCCACTCTAAGGAGAATGTTCCTGGATCCTCCAGTCTCTCCATCTGTCTGATGTCTGGCACCATCTTAGTACACCTCCCCCGTACCCACTCCAAGGATGTGACACCCTTCCTAAAGTATGGGGCCTAGAAAATGTCTTTCATTTTTGAACTGCAAAAGCCATGCGCTAAGAGTCTTTGTTGTATACTGCCTTTGTCATTCAATTGCTACAGCAACTTAGGATGAGCTTGATGAGATGTAAAATGATCACCACGTCTAGCTCTTGGTTGAATTCACCCAGCAACTGATCCCGAAAACGGCCACAATCTTGCTGGAGAACTCATCAGTCTTCAAATGAGATTTTCTGTGTATTGCACAGTTGGAGGATTTGTGTAGCCAAATAGCTTGCAGGTTACTGGCAGCCAGTTAGAGGTAGTTTTATTAATCCGCATTGGAGGCTATTGGCAACCCATTTCAGAAATTTGGATGGGTGCTGGTCATGAATTCCTAACCAGAAAAATGTAGGGTATAGCCTCACCTGCTGTCCATCAGGGGTCACGTGATGTTCTGGAAGGCTCCGATCAATGAGTTGTTAAAGATGTGGCAGTGACCACGGACCAGACACCTGTAAATTCAAGGAGACAGAATGCCATCACTGCCGTAAGAAAGGTCACGTAATAAGGCAATGCAGGGCAAAGCCTAACAACCCGTGAAGCAGCAAACCAACATGACTGAATTAAAGAATACAGCAGAACCTGAAGCTGCTGACACTGACATTTATTCCCAGAACGACGTCTCCGCTGTAAAAACCAAACATATCACTGTCACAATCCAAGTGAATGAGAAGCTGCTAATAATGGAGGCGGATATGAGTGCCTCAACTACAGTGGTGGGAGAGTATACTTTCAAATATCTTAATAAAGGTAGACAGCCAATAAACCTGGAGCAGACAACTGCCAAATTAAAGACATACACTGGAGAATCTACTCAAGTAAATGGCATTGCCACAGTACCAGTGTCCCTGCAGGCAACAGACAGCCCAGCTGCCTGTGCTAATACTGAAAGGAGAAGGACTCAGTCTTTTGGTCGGAGACTGGTTACAGGAGATCAAGCACGACTGGCCTGAGATATTTCAGCTGAAGATAGGAGGAGTTCCTGAACTGCTAAAGAAATACAATGAGGTTTTTTGGGATGAATTAGGGAAGTTAAAAGGTAGACCAAGATATACATGAATCCTCAGACAACACCCTGTTTCTTTAAGGCCAGACCTGTGCCTTATGTGTTGAAGGAGAAGGTGGATGCAGAACTGTGCTGGTTAGAAAAGCTGGGCATCGTCCAACCTGTCCAATTCTTGGAATAGGCAGCATCCATAGTTCCAGTGGTTAAGCCTGACTAAACATTTGAGGAGACTGTAAATTGACCATAAACAAGACAGCAAAACTGGAGAAGTGCCCCATTCCAAGGATAGATGACTTATATGCAAAGCTGGCTGGAGGCAAGTCCTGTACGAAATTGGATATGAGCCATGCTTACCAACAATTAGAACTGGATAGCACGTCGAGAGAATACTTGATTTTTAGCACACGCAAGAGGCTTTATCAGTATGCTCGCCTACCCTATGGAGTATCGTCTGCATGCGCTATCTTCCAGAGAACAATGGAGAGTTTTTTGCAAGGACTTCCCTGAGTGGTAGTATACCTAGCTGCTGTTCTGATCACAGGGTCAACCAAGACCAAATGCTTGGCCAACCTGGAAGAGGTGCTAAGAAGATTCATGGAAGCCGGCGTACAGTTAAAGAAGAAACAATGCACTTTTCAAGTGCCGGTAGTTACTTACCTTGGTCACAGGGTGAACACCATGGGTTTATATCCGGTAGAAGAGAAAGTTTGGGCAATCAAAAATTCACCCTCACTGTCCAATGTGACCGAACTCAAGTCCCCGGGGTATGATCAACTGCTTTGGCTGCTTCTTGCTTAACTTATCAACTGTGTTGGCACCGTTACACTTGTTAAAAAAGAATCATTGTTGGTCATGGAATTCACAACAGGGAGAAGCATTTGTGAAAATAAAGAAACTGTTGCATTCATCGTGTTTATTGGTACACTATGGCCCACTGAAAGAGTCGGTGTTAACATGTGCTGCCTCTCCTTATGGTATAGGAGCTTGTTATCACATAGAATGGAACATGGATCAGAGAGGCCCATTGGCTATTTCTTGAGAACCCTTTCCAAAGCCGAGAAGGGTTATTCCCAGTTTGAAAAGGAAGGTTTATCAGTGGTAATCGGAGTGAAGAAATTCCAACCAGTATCTGCATGGATGACATTTCACCATTGTGCTGGACCATAAACGATTAATGGGTTTATTCAGTGAGGATAAGGTCATTCCGCCAATAGAATCAGCAAGAATACAATGGTGGCCTTTGATATTATCTGTATATGAGCATACTTTTATGTACAGCCCTGGCTTACACGTTGCAAATGTGGATGCACTCAGTTGGCTCCCATTACCAGATAGCATTGTACATGCTCCTGTTCCACAAGAAGTTGTGCTATTAATAAGTTTCTTGGATTCTTCGCCTGTGTGTGTGAAGCAAGTTAGCATTTGGATGAACAGAGATCCAATATTATCGAAAGGACAGTCAAGATTGGTCAAATTCATCTGCATCTGAAGATTTGAGACCATTCCATGCCAGAAACGCAGAGTTAAGCTGTCAAGATGGGATTTTGCTGTGGGGATGAAGAATTGTCATCCCATCACAAGATAGAGAACCACTCTTCACAGAGATTCACTGTACGCATCCAGGCATAGCAAAGATGAAAATGCTTGGTGGCCAGGCATTGACAGTGACATTGAAAGCATGGCCAAGCATTGTCTCCACTGTCAGCAACAACAGAAGTTACCTGTTTCAGCTCCCCGACATCCGTGGGAGTGTCTTGGCCAACCCTGGGTTAGATTACATATCGATTATGCAGGACCATTCTTAGGTACCATGATTTTGTTGACTGTAGATGTACACTCTAAACGGATGGATGTACATGAAGCCAAATCGCCAACATCGAGCGTGACAATTGAGAAACTGCATCACTGTTTCAGGAAATACATGGCCTCCCTGAAATTCTCGTTTCTGATAAAGGTGCAGCCTTTGCCAGCACAGAGGTTCAGAACTCGATAAATCTGAATGGAATCAGACATATTAAAACAGCCCCTTACCATCCCTCATCGAATGGTTTAGCCGAGAGAGCTGTATAAACTTTCCAGTCTGGTATGAAAAGATTATCAGAAGGTCCTCTGGAATCCCGACTTGCCCACTATCCTCTCAGTTGTCATACGACACCACATTCGACTTGCAACGTCACAACATAGTCCTATGGAGAGAGCATGGACTTGGAGTTGGGCGGAGCATCTTCAATGGTGGGTGGAGTTCCTGGTGTGCTTAATGGGCCAGCTAAAGGAGCACCCGAATAATCATTAGTCAGCTGGATAGAGAGCCATGCTCAGGTGCGTTCTCACCTTTACGGTCAAACTCCCAAGATAGCAGCAGCAGCATTCCTCTATAACTCGAGGGTCTCAGTGCAGTGTTGTTCCAGCAAGGTCTGGAGCAACAGTGAAGCTAGAGCTGAAGGCCATCTCCTCTTGACCGAATCAGGGATGGCCTCAATGTGCCAGGTTGGAACCTCAAGGTACACAGGTAAATAATAATGATGGATAAAGGGGTGGGCATGATGGCAAGGACAGGGTCTACCGAGTGTGCCTTGAGGGTTTTGGAGGGAAGCTCAATAGTATCTGAGGGATGGTTTATGGACATGGCTTTCATGGCCCCAGTCCAGATGCCTGAATGAGAGGAGTCCTCATCTGTGGCTGCCAAGGTGTGTGGGGCTGCCTGGCGCCAGGGGTAGACCGATGCTAAGCCTTCTCATTGGCTGCGTTGATCAGGGATGAAGGGAAAGTTTCGAATGATTTGATGACTACATGCGTCACTGCAACGTGTTCACAGAGCACCTCAGACAGCCTGGATGATGGCTGGAGGAGACCGTGCTGTTTTGCTGGTCATGGCGCGACAGAGGAGGGACCGGTGCAGGGTGTCTCGGAACAGCAAGAGGCAGCGGCTGCAGAGGCTGCTCAGAAAGCATTCTCAGAGGGGTCCTGATCGGGTCACCAGTACTTGTAGGGTGGCCAGATTCGTATCAAGGCCTCAACTTCAACACTGATGCCTGAGGATGCCTCATACATAGGTCAGGACCCTTCGACCCTCCACAATCGATGATGTGAGACAATGAGTTGCATAGGCCCACATCATCTGTGGGTACTGGAGAATGAAGTACAATGCCCTTAAATGCGTGTGATTATTTCAGCAACTAGCTGCGTAATGAGAATATAGCAAGCGTAGACATGGTGCAGTTATACAAATATTTACAATCGTGATTGACATTCACAATGATTCAACGCCTGTGCCACCTTTGTGCCCTTAATTTTTCTCAATCTTTCTTTTTCTAGCATCATGTCTGGGTGCAGCCCTGACATCCACATTGAGATGGAGGCAGCCTGCTGACTGCTACACCCTGTTGACTGTGATGACTTTAGCAGGCATTGCCTGCTGGTCTCTGGCCTGCTAAGGGTCTCCTGCACAGGTGGAGACGATGGGGTCACCGGCAGACGGGAGGTCGAGTGGCAGGGCACGCTTGGCGTAGTCCTGGGATGAAGCTCCCCGGGGTGACTTGCTGGCACTCCTCCTCCCTAGCGGTGCCACCTCCCTGTCTCCTGGAGGGGCGTCGAGATGACCCGTCCCCCTCTCGCCTAGCCACTGCTGCACTGCACCCATGGCTGGAGTGATGGAGCACAGGTCCGAGTGCATGCCTAGCTGGGCCTGGGCCTCCAAGGCGGCCACCACCCTTGACATGGAGGCAGCCCAGCGCTCGCATGTCAGAGCCATGACAGCAGACAGAACGTGGACAGGCACCTCCAACCTTTGGTCCCGTCTGCGCATAGCCTCTGCCATCCCTGCCTGATGTTCCCCTGCCTGTCTCTGCATCTCCACCATGTCTCTTATGGCCAGGGACAGAGGCTCATCATCGGTAAGGAGCTGAGAAGGCGCCTGCTCTTCAGCAGCCAGTCCTCCGAGTGGCCAGAGACCTCGGCTGTCACTTCCTCCTCTGGCTTTGAACCCGTGTGGTGACGGAATCACCAGATGGTGATCCCGAGCCCCAGTCTAGAACATGCGCCCGCCGAGGTGAACCTCTCTGTGCTGGTGAAGGGTGCAGGTGAAGGCCGTGTCGGTGTGTCCTCTGAGGATCCGGAAGCGGCGGGGTTGGAGCTCGGTCGGTGGGTCGCCTGGGCTTTTTCACCCCTCTCTTCTTGCTGGTGCCTGAAACGGAGAAGAGAAAGATTGAGTGCATGTCTAAGCAGACTCCCTTATTTAAAACAACGGGCTGAAATCTCCATCTTGTCTTGTGAGCGTAAAATAGCGCGCGATGATGTCAGACGAGCGTCCGGCATCATCGCGCACTCAGGGGGCATTTCGGTCGGTGGGTGAGCGCGGGAGTCTGCAGCGCGCCCGCCGATAGTGAAGAGGGCTGCAAAGCCCATGAATCGATTGATTAAATAGAACGTTTCCCTGCCCGTCCAACCTTACGGTTGGCGGGCGGGTGAATGGGCCGAGCGGCCTTTGGGTTTTTGGAGGAAACCTCATCCACGGGCCGGGATGAAGCTCCCGAAGTTAATTAAAAGTCAAGTAAAAGTTTTCAGAACTCATTTGCGACATTATCCATGCTCTTGACAGAGTCACGTGAGGGGACATGTTTTCCTTGTTATTCAAAACTTTACTTTTAATGTGAAAAATCTTTAGCCTCCCTGAGGCAGCTCTGTGCCTTCAGGGAGCTTTCTGGGAGCGCAGCCACGTGCGCATGCGTTGATTTCCGCATTCGCCCTCCTCCCCCACCCCCACCCAAGGATGCACTGAGCGCTTCAGCGCAGGACTCCCGCTGGCTGACCGTTAACTGACCGGCCGGCCGGCGTGAAATCGCAGTGGGGGCCTGATTGTGGGTGGTGGACCTTCACACGGCCGCTTCCACCCAATGAGGGGAAGATCCTCCCCAGTGTCTCACTCTGTCATTGCGCCTGACAGCTGTGGACTGGAGCCATTCTCACTGGCTTGTGGGGGGGTGGGGGTTGAGGGGGGGGAGGGTAGGGGGAGTCCTGTCTCGCCTCTGGCGCAGGCACGTTCCCAGTCCTAGGCTAGGTCAACGGCCTCCTCTTTGAAGGTGCTGAGAGCTCTGACATCTGGCAGTCCTGCTGTTGGTCTCTGCCCGCGCCCTCTTGTTGTGAGTGTTCCTCTCCCGCAGACCTTCAGAAGCGTTGGGTGCCATCCCAGGGGGTGCGTGAACAGTTTAGGAACATGCGTGTCTACGCCAGCTCCCGAGCCCCCAGCCCCACACAGTGAGCGATTAACAAGCAGGACGTCCCGCAACTGATAGAAAATTGAACGCATGAAGCGGCTGGTGCACATTCAGCGCACACGTCCCATCTGCTGCTGAGCCCTGCGACCCAAACTCTTGTCTGGCATCCCTGCACACTCGCACACCTGCACTGCCCGACGCCCTTATTGAGTGTCAATTTGCAATGAGTAGATGGTGCCACTCACCCTTGGCGGAGCACGTCGTCAGCTTGTTCACCCTTTTCCTGCACTGCTGGGCAGTTCTTTTGCAGGCCTCACGGGCGACCTCCACCCAGGCCGCCATGGTCAGACATGAGGGCTTCCTGCTGCCAACTCTGGGAAACAGGACCTCCCAGTTTTTTTTCCGGGTGGCAGGTGGAGACGAGTGGGGCACCGCAGGGATCGGTGCTCGGAACCCGGCTATTCACAACGTATATCAACGATTTGCTGATGACACAAAACGAGGTGGGAATGTGAGTGGTGAGGAGGAGGTTAAGTCGAGTGAGTGGACAAATGCGTGGCAGATGCAGTATAACGTGGATAAAGTGTGAAGTTATCCACTACAGTCGGGAAAACAGGATGGCAGTGCATTATTTAAATGGTGATAGAATGGGAAATGTTGACGTTCAAAGGGACCTGGGTGTCCTTGTACACCAATCACTGAAAGCAAGCATGTAGGTGCAGCAAGCAGTTATGAAGGCAAATGGTATGTTGGCCTTCATTGAGAGAGGACTTGAGTACAGGAGCAAGGATGTCTTATTGCAGCTGTACAGGGCCTTGATGAGACCACACCTAGTGTACTGTGTGCAGTTTTGGTCTCCTTACCTAAGAAAGGATATACTTGCTATAGAGGCAGTGCAGCGAAGGTTCACCAGACTGATTCCTGGGATTGTCATATAAGGAGAGATTGGGCCGACTAGGCCTGTATTCACTGGAGTTTAGGAGAATGAGAGGGGATCTCATTGACACATATAAAATTCTGACAGAGCTGGACAGACTGGATGCAGGGATGATGTTTCCTCTGGCTGGGGTTTCTAGATCAAGAGATCACAATCTCAGCGAACGGGGTAGGACATTTAGGACTGAGATGAGGAGAAACTTCTTCACTCAGAGACTGGTGAACCTGTGGAATTCTCTGGCACAGAAAGCTGTGGAGGCCAAGTCACTGAATATATTTAAGAAGGAAATAGATAGATTTCTAGATCCTAAAGGCATCAAAGGATATGGGGAGAGAGTGGGAGTGCGGCGTTGAGATAGAGGATCAGCCATAATCATATTGAATGGCGGAGCAGGTTCAAAGGGCCAAATGACCTATTTTTCAATTTTTCTAAGTTTCTATGACAGTATCGGTCAAAGGCCTGTATGTTCTGAAAGGGAGTAGGTAGCCACTGAACTTAACTCAATCCCTCTGTCTTCCTGCAGTTTGAAAGAACAAATAGCACCGGGGGAAGGCAAAGACAGGCGGAGACGTGACAGATATCAAATATTGACTCCACAATAAAGGAGGCTCTGGGGCGGCACAGGAGGGATAGTGGCTGATCCTGTGCTGGTGGAGAGGGCATCAGAGTGAGGATGTCTCCAGCCTGATGTTCAGAACAGGCCATACAGGATACACACATGACACATTTATGGGAATAGGGGTTGTGCATATTGACGAGCTAATTTTTGCATTCTGCACCACTGGTTCTTGCAGCAAAAGAGAGAGAGAGACAGTAAATCCAGGCTGCACCAAGTCTGACCTCCGCCCCCTTTGAGGATGATGACATGGGCCATTCAGAGGACGCACCACCATCTCATTCCCTGCAGCCTCCTCCAGCACACAGACAGTGGCCTCAGTGGGTACACCTTCGCGATTAGACATGGGGGGGTTGTGATCTGGTGAGCACATCAGGGACATGTCCCCGGACTTGGTGGAAGGGGTGAGGTCCCTGACAATGGGAGGATTGTTGAAGACCGGGCCTCATGCTGATGACATGCCCCTGGGAATGGCCTTAAGAAACCCGATGGAGACACAGGAGCAGGTGGGGGAAAATCTGGTGGCGATGCCTAAGGCCTTGAGCAACCTCGAGCAAAAGGCGGAGGATCCCTGAGGGTTGTCACGGCTCTGGCATGTGGGCAGATGGCTTCCTCCATGGAGAAATTGGTGACTGCCATGGAGAACCAAGTCCAGCACAACACTCAGTGGCTGCTGGATACGCACTCAGACCTGCATTCCATCCCTCTGGCCATGGGGAGGCGGTGGCAGTGTGGTATTGTCAATGGACTGGTGGCGCCAGGTAATGCTCTGAGGACCTGGGGTTTAAATCCCACCAATTTGAATTAAAAAAATCTGGAATTATAATTCTGATGGCAACTATTATCCATTGTTGTAAAAACCCACCTGGTTCACTAATGTAGGGAAGGAAATCAGTCATCCTTACCTGGTCTGGCCTACATGTGACTCCAGACCCACAACGATGTGGTTGACTCTGAACCACCCTCTAACACTCAGTTGTATCAAACTGCTACAAAGTCTACAAGGACAGCAGCGGTTCAAGAAGGTAGCTCACCACCACCTTCTCAAGGGGAATTAGGGATGGGCGATTAATGCTAGCCTTGCCAGGGACACCCACATATCGTAAATTAATTTTTTTAAAAAATGTCGGTGGCTAGATGAGAGGGGGGAGTGAGGTTCTTCCATCCCCCTCCAGGCGGCCCTTCTCCTCCCAGAGTCAGGGAGGTGCTGTCAGGCACCGACAGGGAGAAGGAGTGCCAGCAAGGTGCCCCCGGGATGTTCCAAGGGTGAGCTACCTCTCCATCCCTCTGCCAGTGACCCCGTCACCTCCAGCACCTGTGCAGGAGACACGCAACATCTGGAGGCCTCCGGGCCTCGGACAGCCTGAGAATGGCCATCAAGGTTCTCTCAGGCAATGGGGCAGAGCACTCAGCAGCTGTCACCAAGTACCCACTTCGGGGTAGCCACCAAGGTGTAGTGGCAGAAAACGTAAGCTGAAAAATTCTAATGCCATGAAGGGTGGCATGGGCATCCAACCATTCAATGGATCTGTTAATTTATGTTTAAATATATAGTTTGAATCACTTCATTTGTGTGTGTTGAATGATGGTGTTGGGAGTTTTGCAGACTGAAAGCAGCTTTTAAGGGTGTGGCACTTCATTGACCATCAATGATTAGTGAGGTGGGTCTATGGAAGTACCATTTATTGGTGGGGCTTCGGAAGCAGTGGTGCCTCTTGTTGTGTGCAGTGTTGTTTGTCACCTGTTATTGGGTCAGGGGCTTGGAACCTTGCTGGAACGCACCCCCTTATTATCCATCAGAAGCTGTTGTCTAAACAGCGACTGTAGCTGAGATCTTCTATTGTATGCTCCTAGAAAGGCCTTGCCGGGATTTGGAGCATGTATCATTGAGTCATATATGACTTCCGTCCAAATCACAAGTGTGTGTGGATTTGACCAAAGCGTGCGAATGGGCTTGATCTTGACAAGGGTCTTCAGCATTTTTCCTCTGTGGTGCCAGAGGTTGTAGGGATGTACAGTTGGTCTGGAGGGTGTGTGCCGGATCTGCTGTCATTTCCATAGTGACATTACTTGAAGGGGAGATCAATGCCTCACCTGGCTAGAATCAGGTTTCAATGAGGGTGTCACCAGCCTGTCTGGTACATTGCTCCATCTGTCATTCCATCTGTCAATCCATCTGTCATTCCATCCATTGCTCCATCCATCGCTCCATCTGTTGCTCCATCCATCACTCCATCTGTCGCTCCATCCATCACTCCATCTATCACTTCATCCATCACTCCATCTATCACTCCATCCGTCGCTCCATCCGTCGCTCCATCCGTCGCTCCATCCATTGCTCCATCCATCACTCCATCCATCTCTCCATCCATCACTCCATCCATCACTCCATCCATCACTCCATCCATCACTCCATCCATCACTCCATCCGTCGCTCCATCCATCACTCCATCTGTCACTCCATCCGTCGCTCCATCCATCACTCCATCTGTCACTCCATCCGTCGCTCCATCCGTCGCTCCATCCATCACTCCATCTGTCACTCCATCCATCGCTCCATCCATCACTCCATCTGTCACTCCATCCATCACTCCATCCATCACTCCATCCATCACTCCATCTATCATTCCATCCGTCACTCCATCCGCAACTCCATCCATCACTCCATCCATCACTCCATCCATCACTCCATCCATCACTCCATCTATCAGTCCATCCGTCACTGCATCCGTCACTCCATCCATCACTCCATCCATCACTCCATCTATCATTCCATCCATCACTCCATCCGTTGCTCCATCCATCACTCCATCTGTCACTCCATCCATCACTCCATCTATCATTCCATCCGTCACTGTATCCGTCACTCCATCCATCACTCCATCCATCACTCCATCCATCACTCCATCTATCATTCCTTCCGTCACTCCATCCGTCACTCCATCCATCACTCCATCCATCACTCCATCCATCACTCCATCCATCACTCCATCTGTCACTCCATCCATCACTCCATCCATCACTCCATCCATCACTCCATCCATCACTCCATCCGTCGCTCCATCCCTCACTCCATCCGTCGCTCCATCCGTCGCTCCATCCATCACTCAATCCATCACTACATCCATCACTCCATCCGTCGCTCCATCCGTCACTCCATCTGTCACTCCATCCGTCGCTCCATCCATCACTCCATCTGTCACTCCATCCGTCGCTTCATCCGTCGCTCCATCTGTCACTCCATCTGTCACTCCATCCATCGCTCCATCTGTCACTCCATCCATCACTCCATCCATCACTCCATCTATCATTCCATCCGTCACTCCATCCGCAACTCCATCCATCACTCCATCCATCACTCCATCCATCACTCCATCCATCACTCCATCTATCAGTCCATCCGTCACTGCATCCGTCACTCCATCCATCACTCCATCCATCACTCCATCTGTCATTCCATCCGTCAATCCATCCGTCAATCCATCTGTCATTCCATCCATTGCTCCATCCATCGCTCCATCTGTTGCTCCATCCATCACTCCATCTGTCGCTCCATCCATCACTCCATCTATCACTTCATCCATCACTCCATCTATCACTCCATCCGTCGCTCCATCCGTCGCTCCATCCGTCGCTCCATCCATCACTCCATCCATCTCTCCATCCATCACTCCATCTGTCACTCCATCCATCACTCCATCCATCACTCCATCCATCACTCCATCCGTCGCTCCATCCATCACTCCATCCGTCGCTCCATCCGTCGCTCCATCCATCACTCAATCCATCACTACATCCATCACTCCATCCGTCGCTCCATCTGTCACTCCATCTGTCACTCCATCCGTCGCTCCATCCATCACTCCATCTGTCACTCCATCCGTTGCTCCATCCGTCGCTCCATCCATCACTCCATCTGTCACTCCATCCATCGCTCCATCCATCACTCCATCTGTCACTCCATCCATCACTCCATCCATCACTCCATCCATCACTCCATCTATCATTCCATCCGTCACTCCATCCGCAACTCCATCCATCACTCCATCCATCACTCCATCCATCACTCCATCCATCACTCCATCTATCAGTCCATCCGTCACTGCATCTGTCACTCCATCCATCACTCCATCCATCACTCCATCTATCATTCCATCCATCACTCCATCCGTTGCTCCATCCATCACTCCATCTGTCACTCCATCCATCACTCCATCTATCATTCCATCCGTCACTGTATCCGTCACTCCATCCATCACTCCATCCATCACTCCATCCATCACTCCATCCATCACTCCATCTATCATTCCTTCCGTCACTCCATCCGTCACTCCATCCATCACTCCATCCATCACTCCATCCATCACTCCATCTGTCACTCCATCCATCACTCCATCCATCACTCCATCCATCACTCCATCCATCACTCCATCCGTCGCTCCATCCCTCACTCCATCCATCGCTCCATCCGTCGCTCCATCCATCACTCAATCCATCACTACATCCATCACTCCATCCGTCGCTCCATCCGTCGCTCCATCCATCACTCCATCCATCACTCCATTCATCACTCCATCCATCACTCCATCCATCACTCCATCTGTCGCTCCATCCATCACACCATCCATCACTCCATCTATCACTCCATCCGTCGCTCCATCCGTTGCTCCATCCATTGCTCCATCCGTCGCTCCATCCATCACTCCATCCATCACTCCATCTGTCGCTCCATCTGTCACTCCATCCATCACTCCATTCATCACTCCATCTGTCGTTCGATCCATCACTCCATCCATCACTCCATCTCGCTCCATCCGTCGCTCCATCCGTCGCTCCATCCGTCGCTCCATCCATCACTCCATCCATCACTCCATCTGTCACTCCATCCGTCGCTCCATCCATCACTCCATCCATCACTCCATCCATCGCTCCATCCATCACTCTATCCATCGCTCCATCTGTCACTCCATCCATCACTCCATCCATCACTCCATCTATCATTCCATCCGTCACTCCATCTGTCGCTCCATCCATCACTCCATCCATCACCCCATCCGTCGCTCCATCCGTCGCTCCATCCATCGCTCCATCCATCACTCCATCCATCACCCCATCTATCACTCCATCCATCACTCCATTCATCACTCCATCCATCGCTCCATCCGTCGCTCCATCCGTCGCTCCATCCATCACTCCATCCATCGCTCCATCCGTCGCTCCATCCGTCGCTCCATCCATCACTCCATCCGTCGCTCCATCCGTTGCTCCATCCGTCGCTCCATCCATCACTCCATCCATCACTCCATCCATCACTCCATCCCTCACTCCATCTGTCGCTCCATCCATCACTCCATCCGTCGCTCCATCTGTCACTCCATCCGTCGCTCCATCCATCACACCATCCGTTGCTCCATCCATCACTCCATCCATTGCTCCATCCGTCATTGCATCCGTCGCTCCATCCATCACTCCATCCGTCACTGCATCCGTCGCTCCATCCATCACTCCATCCGTCACTCCATCCGTTGCTCCATCCATCACTCCATCCATTGCTCCATCCATCACTCCATCCGTCGCTCCATCCATCACTCCATCCGTCACTCCATCCGTCGCTCCATCCGTCACTCCATCCGTCGCTCCATCCATCACTCCATCCGTCGCTCCATCCATCACTCCATCCATCACTCCATCCGTCGCTCCATCCATCATCCGTCGCTCCATCCATCACTCCATCCGTCACTCCATCCGTCGCTCCATCCGTCACTCCATCCGTCGCTCCATCCATCACTCCATCCGTCGCTCCATCCATCACTCCATCCATCACTCCATCCATCGCTCCATCCATCACTCCATCCGTCGCTCCATCCATCACTCCATCCGTCGCTCCATCCGTCGCTCCATCCGTCGCTCCATCCATCGCTCCATCTGTCACTCCATCCGTCACTCCATCCATCACTCCATCTGTCACTCCATCATTCTGGCATCTGCAGCTGGAATCCCACCATCCACTCCTTCATGAACATCAGGCCCTTCCCCATCTTTGTCAGGATCATCCATCTCTCTGCCAGCCAATTCCTCCCCCTTTGGCTCTGCGTGGTTATGTAGGGCACAGTGGACCACAATGATCTTGGAGACTCTCTGTAGCACATGCTGCAGTGCTCCATCTGGGCAGTCCAGGCAGCAGAACCTCATCTTCTGCAGCACAATGGCCTATTCTATTCTTGCCCTGGGAGGCATGGGAGGCATTATCCCCGTCCTCGAGCAGGGCTTTATGTGTTCTGCACAGGCGCCATGAGCCATGGATATCCCCTGTCCCCCCAGAAGCTGCCCTTGCAGTTGCTGAAGGAGAGCAAACAGTTGTTTGTAGCACTTGGGAATCCGTCAGGATGTAAGAGCCAAGAGAACTACCTGGGAAGTGAGCACACACCTGAGGGATTTGGTTTGTGGTGATCAAAGAGCAGCTTCACAATGAGGGAGAGAAAGTCCTCTCTGTTTAGGAAAGCTGCTGGCTGTTTCCAGAGAGCTCTCAGCACTATGCGTGTGCTATCAGTTACCCTTTGCAGCTGGGGAAATCCAGCAATGACACTGAATCGCACAGCCCCGGCTACCTGGCCCTCAGCACCTGTGGTGAATCTCACAAATACATTGGCTCTTCTGAACAGGGCATTGGTGACCTCCCCGGCCCATTTGTGAGTGGGTGAGTGCGCGATGCCACACCTGTTCCCCCACAGAGCCCTGGAACAATCTGGTAGCGTAGGAAGTCAATGCCATGGTGACTTTTAAAGCTACTGGCACTGGGTTGCCTCCTATTCCACGGGGATGTTGGGGGCAGTCAGCTGACTTTACACCATTATAGGGCCAATTAGGGGCCATTTGACAGGGCCACTGGCACTTTGCTGACTGGGGGGTGTTTCATTTTGGGTTCGGGGTTCCGGATGGGGTCTTTTTAGGGTTTGCCTGTTACCCTAAGAATGCTGTCATAGAATGCCATTCGCAAAAACCATCTTTGTTTGTTTACAGATACATCACAGTACTCTACACCAGGTCGTGGGCTGGATTTTAAGGCCCCTCTCGGCGCCAGGATCTTCCGGTCCCGCCAAAGTCAATGGACATTTGAACATCCCAATGATCCAGAAACATTTGCATATCTGAAGCGAAAATTCATTTGCGGGACACCAACAAACTCATGTAACACATGCGACCTGGACCCCACGTCTCCACGAACACTGGGCTCTTTAATGCATTGTTGAAGTAATAAATGAGGGACATGAACAAGGGGCAGCAGGTGGCCTTGATTCCATTACTCTGGACATGGAGGTTGGCACAGAACGTGCTGCTTCTCCAATGTAAATTCCGCGCATCATTAGCCAATGCAAGACCTGTTGTGCTGGTTATATCTTCAGTATGACTAGCCACTAGTTATAATGGTTTACAGTAATTTGTTTATATCTGTTGCTTTTTGAAAATTAGTGCTTTAATAATGTTAGTATTACAGTTTAGTTGAATGTAATGCTTTTACTGCGTTGCGTTATGTTGGTTTCCAGCTGTTTTATTCCAAATTTAATCGATGGGGCCGTTAAAATTCTGCCCTGTACTCGTGTTTCTCACCACCTCTCAGTCTCTTAGTCATGTGATGTTGCATCATGCTTACACCAGTCGGTGTATCAGTATTGGGAGTTCCTGATGTTAACCCTTTATTCTACGTGGGGAAGCCCCCAGCTGCATGGGGAGGTTGTCGGCTTTAAGGGGGCAGGCCCTGCCGCTGCAGCCAGGGGGCGTTGTAGCTGGAGACTCAAGAGCCCCCCCCCCCCACCACCCCAAAAAAAAACAGCTGTGGACAGGGAAGGCAAAGCCCCCGGCTCGAAAGATCCCCTTGGAAGGGTTTCCCCTCGGCTGCCCCCCGAGTTTTTAACATTTATTTTGCCTGAGCTCCTGAAGTCCCCCACCTGCCAAGGGGAGGGGCGGGGGCCGCTGAGGTTTCCGAGCTGCCAGCCCCTCTGATTGGACGGGCAGGCCCGCGGACGCCTATTGAGGAGGCCGCGCCCGTGGTAAAATGGCTGAGCCGCTCCCACAGCCGGCAAGCGCCCGGCCTTGGGACTGGCAAAGCCTGGGCCTGAAGCCCACGATAAAATTCAGTCCAGAAAACCCAAAATGGGATTATCAGCGATCTGGAAATACGTCACCGCCACCGCCCCCCCCCCCGAACACTCTTCCCCGGGGAATGAATATCTCTGAGTGAGGGGGAGGTGGACAGGCGCTAACAAAGCAGAAGGGCAAAACGGGTGGCTCCGAAACTCTCATGCTGCGTTGCAATTCCATCCTACCCAAACTTTTGAGGAGACACTGGGCAGGATTCTCTGCCCTCGTCGTGGTGGGACCCACCGCCGGAGGTTTGGCGGCCAGCCAATAGCCCATTGAGTTTTGGTGGGATCGGACAATCCTGGCAGTGGGAGGGGCCAGAAAATCCCGCCATCCGTCAGGCTGCTTAACGTCCCTCCTAGTTAATATCTCTAGTTAACGTCTCTCCTAATTAATATCTCTAGTTAATATCTCTCCTAGTTAATCAAGGGCATTAGCCTGCATCTGCCAATATATCCAGTTATACAAACACGGCAGAAGTTGCCATTTGAGTTTTCTTGTAGTTGGTGATGATTGGAGAAAATGATCAATAATGTCTTTCTTTTTTTATATTCTTTCCTGGGATGCATACACAAGGCCAGCGTTTGTTGCCCATCCCTAATCACCCCTGGGCTGAGTGGCTTTCTGGGCCATTCCAGAGTGCAGTTAAGAGTCAACTGCATTGCTGTGGGTCTGGAACTAATCACATCCTCGTAGTCTCCATGGCTGGAGACTAGCTTTTCAATTCCAGATTTTATTCATTGAATTCAAATTCCACCAGCTGCCGTGGTGGGATTTGAACACATGTTTCCCAGAGGATTATTAGTCCAGTGACATCATTATGCCGCCATTTCCCCTAATAATATATTTTTATTCAACAGCCTGAAGACATCTTTGACCTCCTTGCCCTTCGGAAGGTCCATTGTTCAGTTTTTTTTAACTGATTTGATCATAATGAATACAGTCGGTTATCAGAGGTTCCCAGAAAACTGGATTTCCATGGAACCATGAGCTGCACCCCCTTATTGCAGATAGGCTGTCCCAATGGAATGTAGAACCAACTGAAGGGAGATTGGAAAGCTTGAAGATCACCCCGAATTCCTCGTTCCAGATCCCAATCGGCCACCTCTAAGTAACTACGTGTCTCGTTCTAGCCCTGGGGCTGAAAACTTTTTGGGCCCCGTGTGGGTGAGACAGAGACAGGCGGGCTTGTGATCCCTGTGCCGCAACAGGGTGGTCAGAGACAAACCTAATATCGGGCCTTGCCTGCCCATTTACACGAGCTGCAGATCCTATTAGGTGGTGGCCTCCTGCTGTTCAGCTGAGGATGGCTGGTTAGGTCGCACTTGAACCACGTTTCTGAGTGCAGCCCGCTCTATCTATTATACAGGGCAGCCCAACTTTGCAAAGTGGGACCTCAAACAGATCTGTTTTCCTACACCTCTTTGTCTGCCTTTACCAATATGGCGGATGGTGTATTGAGCATGCACACTGCGCCGTATTAGATGCTTAGGAACCCCATTGTGCTCCCGAGAAACAGCACCATGAACAACTAAGCCCATATTTGAAGATACATCACTTTGGGCAAAGATTTAGACCTCAGTAATGCAATGAAATCATATGCTGTAGAACAGAATCTCGATAGCTATTAACGAAATGAGCTGTGTGAGTGCAGAAGCTGAAGTGTTTTCCCTTTGATTGATTTGTCTGCCTCATAATTAATCATTGGTTGAACTAGAATCTTCACACGGATGACGAATAAACCAAACAGAAAACTCAACGCAAGCTATTCCAAATCATGAAGGATGAGTGAGAAGGGGGGGGGGGGGGTGGGTTGGAGGGGGGGGGGGGGGAGGGGAAAGGGGGTAGGGGGCAGCGAAGAGGGCAATTCTTCACAAAATAAGAGTTGGCTCTAAACCTCACACAAACATGGCTCCTCATAGAGTAAGAAAAAAAAATCACACCTTGTACAAGTTTGAAAGGTTGTCATCAGCACTTTCCCTTCCTGTTACCAGGTCATAGCCTTTTGCTTGTCTGGGGAGATTATTAAGATATTTATTTAGCTCTGTGGTTGCAATCCAATCCAAACTACTTTCTCAGCTCATCCTAAGTGCGATTAATTTGATTAGCCTAAAGGCTTGAGTGGAGCACAAACACTGGCATGGACAACTAGGCCAAATGGCCTGTTTCTGACTTGTATTTGTTATGTGCCCAGTGCTAGAAATGGGCAAGAGTCCTTAGTTGGCAGAGAACCACTCACAGTTTGGCAGTGGATGATCAATCTGACTTTTTAGCTGAATGCCAAAGATTTGAAATTCCTTATCCATTATGGTGCCACTTGGGGAGAAAAGTTTCACAAGGCTGTCTCGCTCCCCTTCCCTAACCTCACTGGGATGCCAGAGAGAAAGAGCATTGATGTCCACATTTACTTATCAATTCGTCCTCCAGCCCTCCAACCCTCCCAGACCTCTGCGTTCCCCCAACTTTGTCCCCTTTTGCATTCCTCAGTCTTTTTGTCCCAGCATTGGCGGCTGTGCCTTCAGCTGCCTGGGCCCAAAACTCCATAGTCCCCCACCCTAAACTTCTCTGGTTCTCTCTCATTCTTTAAGAGGCTCTTTAAAAGCTATCTCTGGCCAAGCTTTTAGTCATACATCCATCCTATTCACTCCTTTTGCTCGATATCAATTTGTGCCTGATTATGCCCCTGTGAAGTGCCTTTTGATATGTTAGAGGTCCTATATAAATGCAAGCTGTTGTTAACATAGGGTAATGCAGACTGAGAAGCAGCCGGTTGGTAAATGGCTGATTTACTTAGTCTTATAAACATACCTCATCACAAGTGGCAAGGGTCTCAGATTCACATAAGGGACGTGTTACTTTTCAAATTAAAACACAGCAAAATCGCAAATGAGCAAGCTCAACGGATTTAAAACAGTCCATAATCTCCTAAATGCTTTCTGTCTCATCTTGCGTTCTGGTCGCAGACGTGGGTCAGTCTATGAACCAAGCTATTGTGTTTGAGACAGAGAGTTGAGAGTTCGATTTAAGGTGATTGACCCGCAGGATTACATCTGTGTTCATTTTGTGTAATATTTTTGTTCTAGATATTATGGGCTGCTTTTAAGTGACTTGACCTGGACTGCTTGGCTTCCTTCTTTTGAAGTCATTTTTTTTATAAATTTGGCAATCGAGCGACAAGTTTAGGCCTCACTCTCTGGAGAAGTTAATGCCACAGGCAAATCTTGGAGCTTAAATGCAAACGAACAGAGACATCTGAAATCCTCTGAGACTCTGAGAGAATAGGAATTGTATTATCCGAGACACAGATCTTCCAAACTGATGCATTGTGTTGCTGCCAGAGGTAAGTTTTCTATTGTTGAGAAATAACTTACATTTATATGGCGCCTTTCATAACCTCAGGATGTCTCAAATCCCTTTTACAGCCAATGAAGTACTTTTGAAGGATAGCCACCATTGTAACATAGGAAATGCTGCAGGCAACTTGCGCATTGCGAATTCCCAAAAATGACAGATAATCCGTGGTAGCGATGTTGACTGAGGGATAAATATTGGTCAGGACATTGGGGAGAGCTCCCCTGCTCTTCTTCAGAGTAGCGCCATGGGATCTTTTATGTCCACCCAAGAGGTCTGATGAAGGCCTTGTTTTAAGTGCAGCCTCAGTACTGCACTGGGAGTGTCAATCTGGATTACGTAATCAAGTGGCTGGTGTGGTCCTTAAAGCCACGAATTTCTGAACCTGAGGCAAGTGCGTTCCGCACTGAACCAGGGTTAGTTTCAGGAGATCACTCATAGTGGAACATGCATCCGAAGCTAATGCCTACCTAAGCAGCCCGTTAACTGAGTGCTGTGACAGAGTGAGTGAGAAAGCATTTATGTAAGGGAGACTTTTTAAACAATAGGGTTCCTGGAACAGATTGGAAGCCAACACCATAATAGTTTTAGCTAGGGGTTATCCATTAGACCACGGTTGGTCATGTTAATTTTCCTTTATTCATTCATGGGATGTGGGTGTCACTGGCTGGGCCAGCATTTATTGCCCATCCCTAATTGCCCTTGAGAAGGTGCCTTCTTGAACCGCTGCAGTCCATGTGGTGTAGGTACATCCACAGTGCTGTTAGGGAGGGAGTTCCAGGATTTTGATCCAGCGACAATGAAGGAACTGCGATATATTTCCAAGTCAGGATGGTAGGTGAGTTGGAGGGGAAGTTCCAGGTGGTGGTGTTCCCATGTATCTGCTGCTGTTGGTAGCAGCCGTGGGTTAGAAAGGTGCTGTCTGAGGAGCCTTGGTGAGTTCCTGCAGTGCATCTTGTGGATGGTACACACTGCTGCCACTGTGTGTCGGAGGTGGAGGGAGTGAATTTTTGTGGATAGGGAGCCAATCAAGCGGGCTGCTTTGGCCTGGATGGTGTCAAGCTTCTTGAGAGGTGCTGGAGCTGCACTCATCCAAGCAAGTGGAGAATGTTCCATCACCCTCCTGACTTGTGCTTTGTAGATGGTGGACAGGTTTTGGGGAGTCAGGAGGTTACTGACTGCAGGATTCCTAGCCTCTGACCTGCTCTTGTAGCCACAATATTTATATGGCCAGTCCAGTTCAGTTTCTGGTGAATGGTAACCCCGCAGGATGTTGATAGTGGGGGATTCAGTGGTGGTAATGCCATTGAATGTCAAGGGGGAATGGTTGGATTCTCTCTTGTTCTTTTTTGTTAGAGATGGTCATTGCCTGGCACTTGTATGATGTGAAGATATTGTCCGGGTCTTGCTGCATTTGGACATGGACTGGACATGGACATGGACTACTTCAGTATCTGAGGAGTCGCGAATGGTGTTGAATGTTGTGCAACCATCAGTGTCCCCACTTCTGACCTTATGATGGAAGGAAGGTCATTGATGAAGCAGCTGGAGATATCCTGGAACTGAGATGTATCAGCAGCAAGAGCGAGAGAGGCCCTGGGTGATAACAGTGCTGAATGAGAGCGAATAAAGAGTTGGAGAGAGAGACACAGACCCCCAAACAGTGATTTAATCCAACACTGAAAAACAAACAGTGACATTACAGGAGAGCAGGCAGGTGATTGGCTGGTGAGTATTTGAGCTTATAGCTTTGTTTTAGATTTAAATTGGCAGCTAAGTAACTATCGCTTGTTGGGTTTTATTAAATTAGTAACTTAAGGATAGGGGAAAAATAAATAAGTAATAAAGGTAAAACAACACAAAAGAGCGAGAGCGGAGCAGCTGTATAAAAAGTGGAGCGGCTGTGTAAAGAGTAGAGCGGAGTTTACCTGTGAGGGAGCGGAGCAGCTGTATAAAGAGCGGGAGTGCAGCGGCTGTATAAAGAGTGGGAGTTTACCTGTGAGGGAGTGCAGCAGCTGTATAAAGAGCTGGAGTTTACCTGTGAGGGAGTAGAGCGGCTGTATAAAGAGCGGGAGTTTACCTGTGAGGGAGTGGAGCAGCTGTATAAAGAGCGGGAGTGCAGCAGCTCTATAAAGAGTGGGAGTTAACCTGTAAGGGAGCGGAGCAGCTGTATAAAGAGCGGGAGCGGAGCAGTTTCATAAAGAGCGGGAGTGGAGGGGCTGTATAAAGAGCGGGAGTGGAGCGGTTTTATAAACAGCAGGAGTGGAGCAGCTGTATAAAGACCGGGGGTTAACCTGTGAGGGAGTGGAGTGTCTGTATAAGGAGCAGGAATTAACCTGTAAGGGAGCGGAGCAGCTGTATAAAGAGCGGGAGTGCAGTGGCTGTATAAAGAGCGGGAGTGCAGTGGCTGTATAAAGAGCGGGAGTGCAGTGGCTGTATAAAGAGCGGGAGTGGAGCAGCTGTATAAAGAGCGGGAGTGCAGTGGCTGTATAAAGAGCGGGAGTGCAGTGGCTGTATAAAGAGCGGGAGTGCAGCAGCTGTATAAAGAGCGGGAATGGAGCAGCTGTATAAAGAGCGGGAGTGCAGTGGCTGTATAAAGAGCGGGAGTGCAGCAGCTGTATAAAGAGCGGGAATGGAGCAGCTGTATAAAGAGCGGGAGTGCAGTGGCTGTATAAAGAGCGGGAGTGCAGCAGCTGTATAAAGAGCGGGAATGGAGCAGCTGTATAAAGAGCGGGAGTGGAGCAGCTGTATAAAGAGCGAAGCGGGGTTTACCTGTAAGGGAATCGGTTCTCATCCAAACTACTCAGCGGCGCTGGAATTCGAAAAGAGTGACATCAGGCTAAGCGAGGGAGCTGATTGGTAGGGTAGTGGGTAAGTTTTTTTTCCAGTTTAAAGCGACATTACAGAAGGTAAGAGTCTCAGCATTTGTTTTTTCAGAAAAACTAAATAGTTTTCTACTTGGCTTAAATTTAAGGAAATAGTCTTTTAATTAAAAACAAACAAAAAGTATGGTAAGGGAGCTCAGTCCCGTGTGTTGTACGGCCTGCAGCATTTGGAAATTCTTAGACACTCCTTGCAGTCCGGATAACCAGATGTGCAGGAAGTGCCACTGGCTTGACCAGCTTCAGCAATGGGTTTCGGAGATTGAGCGTCAGCTGGAGACACAGCGGAGCGTCCGCGAGGCTGAGGGTTATGTGGATAGCACGTTTTCAGATGTGGTCACTCCGCTGCTTAAGGAAGAGCAGTCAGAGAGGGAATGGGTGACCACCAGTCAGAAGAACGGAGGCAGGCAGGTAGTCAGGAAAGTCCCAGAGTGCATCTCACTCAAGAACCGTTTTTCTGTGTTGGAAAACGGTGAGGGTGAAGGTTCCTCTGGAGATTGCAGCCCGGGCCAAGTTCACGGCACTGTGGGTGGCTCGGCTAGACAAGTGGGGGAGGAGTAAGAGTGCAAGAGCAATAATGGTCGGAGACTCCAATAGTGAGGGGTGCAGACAGGCGCTTCAGCGGGGGTAGACTTGACTCCAGGACAGTGTGTTGCCCCCAGGGTCAAGGATGTCCCAGAACGGCTGCAGGGCATTCTGAGGGGGGAGGGCGAACAGTCAGAGGTCGTGGTCCACATTACAACATAGGAAGAAAGAGGGCTGAGGTCCTGCAACAAGAATTTAAGGAGTAAGGTAACAGATTAAAAAGCACGACCACAAAGATTGTAATCTCTGGATGATTCCCTGTGCTATGTGCTAGTGAGTATAGAAATAGAAAGATAGAGAGGATGAATGCGTAGCTGAAGAGATGGTACAGGAGGGAGGGCTTTAGTTTCCTGGATCATCGGGCCTGTTTCTGGTGAAGGTGGGGCCTGTACAAGTCGGACGGTTTGCACCTGAACCAGAATGGAACCAACATCCTTGCGGGGAGGTTTGTTGGTGCTGTTGGGGTGGGATTTAAACTAATTTGGCAGGGGGAAGAGATACAGGGGGGTCTGGCCAAGGTAGATTGGGAACAGCTACTTGTGGGGAAATCTGCAGAAGAGCAGTGGGGATTGTTCAAAAAGGAAATGGGGAGGGTACAGGCTCAACACGTTCTCTCTAGGGTGGTAGGGAAGATTAACAAGCCCAGAGAACCATGGATGACCAGAGATATTCAGGTTACGATGAGAAGGAAAAGAGAGGCTTTTAGCAGGTACAAGGGAAGCAAATCAGCAGAGACATTAGTGGAATACAGAAAGAGCAGGGTGGAGCTTAAGAAAGCAATTATGAAAGCAAAGAGGGGATATGAGAAAGCTCTGGCTGGTAAAAGTAGGAAAAATCCCAAGATATTTTTTATCAATGGGAAGAGGATAACCAGGGAAAGAGTAGGGCCCATTAGGGACCAAGGAGGCAATCTATGGGTGGAGCCAGAGGACATTGCTAGAGTGTTGAATGAATACATCACATCCGGCTTCACTGAAGAGATTGAGGATGAAAGTATCAAACTCAGGGAGAGAGACTGCAGGTTCTTGAGCAAATTCATATAGGGAGTGACAAGTTATTGGAGGTGTTGGCAGGTTTAAAAGTGGACAAATCTCCAGATCCGGATGATTTGTGTCCCAGACAGCTGAAGGAGGCAAGGGAGGAAATCGCAGGGGATCTGACCCAAATTTTTAATTCCCCTCTAGCCATGGGGGAGGTACCAGAGGACTGGAGAACAGCTAATGTGGTTCCGCTATTTAAGAAGGGTTATATGTATAAGCCAGGGAACTACAGGCCAGTGAGTCTCATGTCAGTGGTAGAGAAACTATTGGAGAAAATTCTGAAGGAGCGAATCTATCTCCACTTAGAGAGGCAAGGTTTGATCAGGGATAGTCAGCATGGCTTTATCAGAGGGAGGTCATGTCTAACAAATTTGATTGAATTTTTTGATGAGGTGACCAGGTGTGTAGATGAGGGTAGTGCAGTTGAGGTAGTTTATATGGATTTTAGCAAAGCCTTTGACAAGGTCCCACATGGGAGACTTGTAAAGAAGGCAAATGCACATGGGAGACAGGGTAATTTGATAAGGTGGATTCAAAATTGGCTTAGTTGTAGGAGACAGAGGGTGATAACCCAAGGATGCTTCAGTGACTGGAAGCCAGTGTCCAGTGGCGTATCACAGGGATCTGTGCTGGGTCCCCTATTATTTGTCATTTATATAAACGACATAGATGACTATGTGAGGGATAGGATTAGTAAATTTGTGGATGACACAAAGATTGGCCAGGTGGTTAACAGTGAGGTTGAGAGTCTTGGGCTACAGGAAGATAGAGACGGGATAGTCAACTGGGCAGATAAGTGGCAGATGGAATTTAACCCTGAAAAGTGTGAGTTGATAAACTTTGGAAGGAGTAATTTGACAAGGAAGTATTCAATGAATGGCATGACACTAGGAAGTTCTGAGGAATAAAGGGACCTTGGCATGTGTGTCCATAGATCTTTGAAGGAGGAGGGGCATGTTAATGGGGTGGTGAAAAAGGCATTTGGGACACTTGCCTTTATCAATTGAGGCATAGATGGAGTTGTATAGTTGTAATTTATTAATTTTGCTTCCAATTTCCACCCCTTCATCATTTTCACATGGTCCATCTCTGACACTTCCCTTCCCTTCCTTGACCTCTCTGTCTCAATTTCTGGTGATAGACTGTCCACCAATATCCATTACAAGCCCACCGATTCCCACAGCTACCTTGACTACAGCTCCTCACACCCCGCTTCCTGTAAGGATTCCATCCCATTCTCTCAGTTCCTTCACCTCCGTCGCATCTGTTCTGATGATGCCACTTTCAAAACAGTTCCTCTGACATGTCCTCCTTCTTCCTTAACCGAGGTTTTCCACCCACAATGGTTGACAGGCCCCTCAGCCGTGTCCGGCCCATCTCCCGCGCATCCGCCCTCACACCTTCCTCTCCCTCCCAGAAACATGATAGGGTCCCCCTTGTCCTCACTTATCACACCACCAGCCTCCGCATTCAAAGGATCATCCTCCACCATTTCTGCCAACTCCAGCATGATGCCACCACCAAACACATCTTCCCTTCACCCCCCCCGGTGGCTTTCCGTAAGAATTGTTCCCTCCGGGACACCCTGGTCCACTCCTCCATGACCATCTACTCCTCAACCCCCTCCCACGGCACCTTCCCATGCAACCGCAGAAGGTGCAACACCTGCCCCTTTACTTCCCCTCTCCTCATCGTCCAAGGGCCCAAATACTCCTTTCAAGTGAAGCAGTATTTCACTTGCACTTCCCTCAACTTAGTCTACTGCATTCGTTGCTCCCAATGAGGTTTCCTCTACATTGGAGAGACCAAATGCAGACTGGGTGACCGTTTTGCAGAACACCTTCGGTCTGTCCGCAAGCAGTACCCAGACCTCCCTGTCGCTTGCCATTTCAACACTCCACCCTGCTCTCATGCCCACATGTCCGTCCTTGGCCTGCTGCATTGTTCCAGTGAAGCTCAACGCAAACTGGAGGAACAGCACCTCATCTTCCGACTAGGCACTTTACAGCCTTCTGGACTGAATATTGAGTTCAACAATTTTAGATCGTGAACTCGCTCCTCCATCCCCACCCCCTCTCCGATCCCCTCCTTTTTATCCCAATAATTTATATAGATTTTTCTTTTCCCACCTATTTCTATTATTTTAAATGTATTTCCATCCATTGTTTTATCTTTACCTTTTAGCTTTTTTTGATTCCTTCACCCTACCCCACCCCCACTAGGGTTATCTGTACCTTGCTTGTCCTGCTTTCTACCCTTAATTATCACATTCCTTAGATAATATCACCACCTTCAACACCTCTTTGTCCTTTTGTCTGTGACATCTTTTGGTTATCTCCACCTATCACTGGCCCTCTATCCAGCTCTACTTGTCTCACCCCCCCTTAAACCAGCTTATATTTCACCTCTCTTCTATTTTTACTTAGTTCTGTTGAAGGGTCATTCGGACTCGAAACGTTAACTGTATCCCTCTCCACAGATGCTGTCAGACCTGCTGAGTTTTTCCAGGTATTTTTGTTTTTGTTTTGGAGTTGTATAGAACCTTGGTGAGGCCACAGCTGGAGTACCGTGTGCAGTTCTGGTCGCCACATTATAGGAAGGATGTGATTGCATTGGAGGGGGTGCAGAAGAGATTCACCAGGATTTTGCCGGGATGAAACATTTAAATTATGAAGAGAGGTTGGATAGACTTGGGTTCTTTTCGTTAGAGCAGAGAAGACTGAGGGGCGACCTGATCGAGGTGTACAAGATCATGAGGGGCATGGACAGGGCGGATAGGGAGCAGCTGTTCCCTTAGTTGAAGGGTCAGTCATGAGGGGACATAAGTTCAAGGTGAGGGGCAGGAGGTTTAGGGGGGATGTGAGGAAAAACTTTTTTTACCCAGAGTGTGGTGACAGTCTGGAATGCGCTGCCTGGGAGGGTGATGGAGGCGGGTTGCCTCACATCCTTTAAAAAGTACCTGGATGAGCACTTGGCACGTCATAACATTCAAGGCTATGGACCAAGTGCTGGTAAATGGGGTTAGGTAGGTAGGTCAGGTGTTTCTCATGTGTTGGTGCAGACCCGAAGGGCCTCTTCTGCACTGTGTGATTCTGTGATACAGAGTAGAGGTACAGTACGGGGTGATGCACAGCCAAATATAGAAGAGAAATTAAGTGAGCCTGGAAGGCAGAGCCAATATAGACCTGTTAAGGCAAAGGGAATAATGCAAGGCCGGATTGCATCTATTTTAGTCAGGCAGAGGAACTGAGGGTGTTGATTAACACATAGCAATATGATATTATTGCTATCACAGAGACATGGTTGAGAGAAGGGCAGGATTGGCAGCTCAGTATTCCAGGGTATAGAATCTTCAGGCGTGACGGGGGCAGGGGGTGTAAAAGAGGAGGTGGCATTGCACTATTGATCAAGGAGTCAATTACTGCAGTAAGGAGGGATGGCATCTTAGAACGTTCCTCAGGTGAGGCCATATGGGTAGAGCTTAAAAGCAAAAAGGGGGCAATCACTTTGCTGGGAGATTTCTCTTGACCTCCAAACAGTCAGGGGGAGATAGAGGAGCAGATATGTAGGCATATCTTAGAGAAGTATAAAAATAATAGGGTAATAGTAGTAGGGGGTTTCAACTTCCCCAATATTAACTGGGATAGTCTTAGTGTGAAAGGCTTAGGGCAGAATTTTGCCGTCGGTGAGCAGTGGGCGGGGCCTGCTCACCAACGCATAAAATGACGCGGGATGGCATTGGGTGGAACCCACGCGTCATCCTGCCCCATTTAAATTTTCAGGAAGGTGGGGGCGCAGCAAAATCAGCTGTGGGCCCGTTGCCCTGTCAATGGCCAATTGAGGCCATTGACAGGATCAATTATACAATTAAAGGACCTGCCCGTCTAACCTTAAGGTTGGTAGGCAGGCCAGGAGCCCCGGCGGGCAATAGAACAAACATGAAACCTCATCCACCGGTGGGATGAAGTTTCAGGTAGGGTTTTAAAAAAGTTTAATAAACTTATGATGTAAATTATGAACATAACCCAACTCATGTGACATTGTTGCATGAGGGGGACATGTTAAGCAATTTTTTTTTCTATTTTTAATATTTTTTAAAGTGTCAGCGATCTCCCTGAGGCAGCACTTAGCCTCAGGGTGATGTACGCTCTTTCATGGGGAGGAGCAATTTTTCTCTAATCATCATTGGTTACCAAAACTAGTTCATGAGACCTCTCTCATCCTGGTTAATGTTACACTGCATCAACATCTTTTTCAAGGTGATCTCCAGCCCAGCCAGATCCAACTCTCGTTTGAATTAAATCAGCAAATCGTCCACACCACGCAGCAGTCCATTCCAGAGGACCACTAGACTCCAGGAAAAAAGAACCATTTCCTGATGTTTAACCTAGATCTGGGCTTATATGAGATTGTGAACTCTGTCTCTTCTTAGCTTATTCAGTTATGATTTATTAATGTCTCATATTACATCATTGATATCACTGTATCAGCAACCATGTCATTCTATCCATGTTGAGTTAGCCATGCCTGTGACTTTTGCAAAGGTTCGTTACTGATTGGCAATTTAGAACCTATTTCCCACAGTGACAACAGAACAGCATAAGAACAAGGAGCAGAAGGAGGCCATTCAGCCCCTCGAGCTGCTCTGTCATTCAATAAAATCATGGCTCATCTTCTACCTCAACTCCACCTTCCCACTCTACTCCCACATCCCTTCCATAGCATCCAAAATTCTATCAATCTCAGTCTTGAAGCCAATATTAAATCCATAGCTCTCTGGGGTAGAGAATTCCAAAGATTCACAGCCTTCTGAGTGAAAATGTTTCTCCACATCTTCGTCCTAAATGACCCACCTACAGAGGTTGTAGGATGGCCAGTGTGAAGAAGGACAAAATGTGTCTGGAGTGTCGGAACAGGTAGGGGGGGATGTGTAAGGGCAGTGCACAGGGAGCTTTACTCTGCAACGATTCCATGCTGTAACCTTAGAGTGCTGGATGCTGATAAGGCAGAAAAAGTCTTATTTTCCATCACTAACCTTCCCGACAAATTGAACTAGCACAGAACGAGTTGACAAAACAAATGTTTGTTAATTTAAGAATGTCAATTGGGGGAAAAGAAATTAAACATCAATTTACCGTCAGAAAAGAATTACATCATTACAACGTGAGAGCCTATTTTGGCACAATTGCTTGCACTCTTGCCTCTGAGTCAGCTGATCTTGGCTTCAAGTCCCACTGTGGAGACACGGAATCCCAGAGCACAAATGGGAACGTTGTGCATTCAGCTGAGGTCCTGCCTACTGTCCCAGATGGATGCTAAAGATCCCATGGCACTATTTTGAAGAAGAGCAGGGGAGGTCTCCTCAAGTGTCCTGGTCAAAGTTTATCCCTCAACACATATCACTGAAAGAAAGCGATTAACTGGTCCTTTTCACATTGCTGTTTGTTGAATCTTGCAGTGTGCAAATTGTAGCTGCCACATTTCCTACGTTACGACAGTAACTACAATTGAAAAGCATATTGTTGGCGGCTAACTGCTTTGGGACACCCTGAGGATGTGAAAGGCATTACATAAATGCAGGTTCTTACTTGGTAATTTTAATAGAGGGTTTTCAATCTTGATGCCACAGAAGCTTGGATTGCAGGAGAACAGTGTGTGTGTGTGTGTGTGTGTGTGTGTGCTAAAACCGTTTCCTTTTCCAGATGTCAGATGCTTGGCCTCCACCTGGGCCTTCTGGAGAAGTTTGAAATGTTTGTTGCCTCCGTGGAAGCTTCTTCTCCAGTTTGGATGGTCTCCAGCAGGAGATTCCCACAAATCGGTGGGGATGTTGCATTTTTTTCAGGGAACCTTTGAGGACCAACCTGAGTCATTTCCTCTTCCCTCCTGGTAACCGCTTGCGGTGCCGAAACTCGGGGTAGAGATTTAAGGTGTCTGCTGTACATTGTCCATATCTCTTTTATCTCAAGGAAGTCCTTGAGAAGGTGGCGGTGAGCTGCCTTCCTGAACTGTTGCAGTTGTTGTGGTGAAGGTGGTCAAACCATTAGTGAGGTTTATTCCAACAGCATTTGGTAAATTCTGTTACCTCACTCCCTATTCACTAAGTTTGCCTTGGTCAGTTCAACGCTTTTCCGCCTTATTGTTGGGAATTCGATTTTTTTCTTCCATTCCATCTGTCTTGGGTCTTTGGCCAAGGTCCTCCTCCAGCCTGCTCCCGCTGTGTAACACTTCCTCCTGACGTTGGACAATGTTGATCATTTCTCATACCTTGGGAACCTCCTCCTCAGTGAGGTCAGACACCAGCGATGGAGCTCAACGCTCTGCCAGCACTGCCTTCAGCCCATCTGAGGAAAAGAGTGTTTGATGACAAAGACCTCAAACCCGGCACCAAGCTCACGGTCTACAGGGCCGCAATGCTGCCTGCCCTCCAGTACACGCCAGAGATATGGACAACGTACAGTAGACACCTTAAATCTCTACCCCGGGTTTCGGCACAGCAAGCGGTTACCAGGAGGGAAGAGGAAACGACCCAGGTTGGTCCTCCAAGGCTCCCTGAAAAAAATGCAACATCCCCACCGACTTGTGGAAATCTCCTGCTGGAGACCATCCAAACTGGAGAAGAAGCGTCCACAGAGGGACCAACCATTTCAAACTTCTCCGAAAGGCCCAGGTGGAGGCCAAGCACAAAGAGCAGAAGGGGTGTACCAAAATGCGGGCATTGCACCCATCTGCCTCATCGAACACTACCTGCCCCACCTGTGGCAGAATGCGCGGATCGAGCATTGGACTTTTTAGCCACCTCAGTAACCACAACCTCACCCCCCCTCCCGCACCTACCCCACCCTGAGCGGAAGCAAGTCATCCTCAGCCCGAGGTACTGTCTCAGAAGAAGAGGATAGGATATTTAACAACTGCTGTTCTGTGACTACTCACTAGAAGGCACATGAGGGAGTTGGGGGGTTTGGGGGCAGGACCTGTGTTTTTACAATTTTTACTCCTCGTTGCATACACCAACCAGTGTGACCCAGCTCTGGGTGAAAAAAATTAAAGAATATTACGACGTGGGGGTGGTGCTGACAAGACCATGGGAATCGGGCAGGGGAGGGGCACTGTTGAGTCCTTGAAGGCAGGGGGGGTGCAGTTGGGGGGGGGGCGTGGGGCAGCATGGGGGAATGGTGTTCTGCTGTGACTTTGAGAGTGGGGGATGGGGTGCATGTAGAACATTAAAACCAGGTGGGGGAGGGGGGGTGGTGGGGGAGGTGGTATGACCTGCAGTCACATGACCCCTGGCCCATTTCTGATGTTGCCAGCTCAGCCCCAACCACTCCACACCTTCAGGACAACCCCGAACAGACGCCATCAACTCTTTCACACCCAATGCATGCACAGAAACAACGTCTGTAGTAGAAAGCAGGGACAGAAGAAATCCGAGAGAAAACACATCCCAGTAAGGCCAGACTTGGGACAAGGGTCAATGGGGCCAAATTACAGGACAGTCCGGGACAATCTGGGATATTTGGTCACCCTGATCCCAGCAATCGTGCTCCTTAAATCAAGAGCGCAATCTGAATACCGATGCAGTCTGGACCTGCATGCAGTAAGACCTGGACAATATCCAGACTTGAACTGGTAAGTGGCAAGTAACATTCATGCCACACAAGTGCCAGGCAATGACCATCTCCAATAAGAGAGAATCTAACCATCGCCCCTTGACATTCAATGACATTACTATTGCTGAAACCCCCACTATCAACATCCTGGGAGTTACCATTGACCAGAAACTAAACTGGACTAGTCATAAAAACACTGCGGCTACAAGAGCAGGTCAGAGGCTTGGAATTCTGTAGAGAGTAACTCACCTTCTGACTCTCCAAAGCCTGTCCACCATCTTCAAGGCACAAGTCAGCAATATGATCTCCACTTGCCTGGATGATTGCTGCTCCATCAACGCTCAAGAAGTTTGACACCATCCAGGACAAAGCAGTTTGCTTGGTCAGCACCCCATCCACCAACTTTATCATTCACTCCCTCCACCACTGACCCACAGTGTCAGTAGAGTGTACTATATACAAGATGCACTGCAGCAACTCACCAAGGCTCCTTTGACAGCACCTTCAAAACCCATGATCTCTACCATCTAGGGGAAGAAGACAAACAGACAAATAGGAACACCACCACTTGCAAATTCCCCTCCAAGATACACACCATCCTGACTTGGAAATATATCACCATTCCTTTGCTATCGTTGGATCAAAATCCTGGAACTCCCTCCCCATCAGCACTGTGGGTGTACCTGTACCACATGGACTGCAACGGTTCAAGAAGGCAACTCACCACTGCCTTCTCAAGGGCCAACAGAGATGGCAATAAATTCTGGTCTAGCCAGCAACATGCACAACCTGTGACCAAATAAATTTTAAAATGCCTCATGTTTGCTAAAGTTTGTATTTTGATTAATAGTAATCTTGCATCATAACCACAATAACTTGCACTTACATTGCACCTTTAACACAGTTAAACATCCCAAGGTGCTTCACAGGAATGATTATTGGACAAAAATTTGACACCGAGCGACGTAAGGAGACATTCGGACAAGTGACAAAAGCTTGGTCAAAGGTGTTGTATATTTTACATATCTCAGAGCAATACAGAAACGACACAAGTTTTTAAGTGTGCAACTGGTTTATTTATACCAGTTTTAAAATATCTCTGCAATTACAAATTACCTGCACTCATGCTTATTGCTCAGCCTCTAGTAGTTATTATGGCATCCATTTACTTTGCTCTGAGTCAACACCCAGGCTTAACCAATCAAGCACAATGAGCATAGATTAGTTACTAGGCTCACATAGTCAAACACTGAGCAATTAAACATCACAAAAGGGATAGGTTTTGAGGGGTATCTTGAACAATGAGAAAGATGTGACAGGCAGAGGGGTTTGGAGAGAGAACTTCAGATCTTGTGGCTTAGACAGCTGGACACATGGCCGCTAATGTAGACCAGAATGTGCAGGGGACCTGTGGCACTTATCAGAATTTAGCATTATCCTTTAAAAGTAGCTGATTTTCAATGAGAAGGCAGTTTCCCCTGTTGAGACTTTCCAATGCAATTTCAGGCTGATCTAATGCTGTAACTCTCTGTTCCATTCAACTCAATAGCTTTAGTTGTTTGTATTTTGTATTTTTTGGAAGGATGCTGAAGTAACAAACGAGCTCAAACACAATCTTCTCTTTTGGACACTTCACCTGCCCGAACGCACTGGCAGAAATATAAAATATGAACAATCTCGTGCATAATCCCACCATAAAATTCCAAACCTCTTTGCCACTTAACTCCCAACACATCAAGGAGGCAAGCCAAGCATAACCTTTACCCAACCCTAACGTTTCTTGGCAAATTAATTTTACATTTATCTGGTTTCAAATTTATTGTATACTAACTGTTCTAAGCTCATAATGCCTTGAAAGGTGATGCATTCCAAGTCAATCAGAGACAGCTGTTGGGAGGAGGACCCCCTCCCTTCCCCCACTCTCGGGTGAAGTTGGATTGGTGCCAGCCTTTGTGTTGAACCAATAACTTTCCGCAGATGGTGTGCACTTTTATACCCAATGAAACTAAAATATTTAAAGCTGCACAAAACAGGCCAGATCAAACCTTGGAGCTTTTCAATACTGAAATCCCACCATTATTAGGGCTTTCAGCAAGGGCGAGTGCAGGGAGGGGTATAGATTTCACAAGGAATTGTGTTGTGTGGCACTACCATCGTGCTAAATGGGATAGATTTCGAACAGATCTATCAACTCAAGACTGGGCATCCATGAGGTGCTTTAGGCCACCAGCAGCAGCAGAATTGTACTCGAACACAATCTGTAATCTCATGGCCCCACTCTACCATTACCACCAAGCTGGAGGATCAACCCTATCTCAATGAAGAGTGCAGGAGGGCATGCCAGGAGCAGCAACAGGCATAGCTAAAAATGAGGTGTCAACCTGGTGAAGCTACAACACAGGACTACTCGCATGTCAAACACTGGAAGCAGAATGCAACAGAGGCAGATAAGCGATCCCACAACGAATGGATCAGATCAAAGCTCTGCAGTCCTGTCACATCCGGTTGTGAATGGTTGCTGGTGGGCAATTAACCCAAAGGAGGAGGCTCCACAAATATCTCCACCGTCAACGACGGGGGACCCCAGCACAAAAGTGCAAAATACAATGCTGAAGCATATTTGCAACCATCTTCAGCCAGAAGTGCCGAGTGGATGATCCATTTTAGCCTCCTCCGGAGGTCCCCAACATTACAGATGTTTCGACAGACTCGAAACGTTAACTGTGCTCCTCTCCGTAGATGCTGCCAATCCTGCTAGGCTCTTCCAGCTATTTTTGTTTTTGTTTCAGATTTCCAACATCTGCAGTATTTTGCTTTAATCACAGATGCCAGTCTTCAGCCAATTCGATTCACTCCACATGATATCAAGAAATGGCTGAAGGCACTGGATACTGCAAAGGCTATGGGCCCTGATAACATTCTAGTCATGATACTAAGATTTGTGCTCCAGAATTAGCTGCACCACTAGCCAAGCTGTTCCAGTGCAGCTATAACACTGGCATCTACTAGACAATAGGGAAAATTGCCCAGGTGTGACCTGTACACAAAATCAGGACAAATCCAACCTGGGCAATTCCTGTCCCATCAGTCCACTCTCCATTGGCAAAGTAATGGAAAGGGTCATCACCGGTGCTATCAAGAGGCACTTGCTTAAAAATAACCTGCTCACTGACGCTCAGTTTGGGTTCCGCCAGGGCCACTCAGCTCCTGACATCATTACAGCCTTGGTTCAAACATTGACAAAAGAGCTGAACCCCCTGAGGTGAGGTGAGAGTGACTGCCCTTGGCATCAAGGCCACATTTGACCAAGTGTGACATCAAGGAGATGTAGAAAAACTGAAGTCAATGGGAATCAGGGGGAAAACTCTCCACTGGTTGGAGCCTTCTCAAAATGTCTCAAACAACAGTGAATCTAACCTTCTCCCCTTGACATTCAAAGGCGTTACCATCACTGAATCCCACAATATCAACATTCTGGAGGTTACCATTGACCAGAAACTGAACTGGACTAGCCATACAAATACTGTGGCTACAAGAGCAGGTCAGAGGCTAGGAATTCTGCAGAGTAAAATGCACCTCCTGACTCCTCAGAGCCTGTCCACCATCTACAAGGCACAAGCCAGGAGTGTGATGGAATACTCTCCACTTGTAGCTCCAACAATACTCAAGAAGTTTGATCCCATTCAGAACAAAACAGCCGATTGATTGGCACCCATCCACCACCTTAAACATTCACTCCCTCCACCACTGACGTACAGTAACAGCAGTGTGTACCATCTACAAGATGCACTGCAGCAACTCACCAAGGATTCTTCAACAGCACCTTCCAAACCCACGACCACTACCACCTAGAAGGACAAGGGAAGCAGATGCATGGGAATATCACCAGCTGCAAGTCCCCCTCCAAGCCACACCCCATCCTGATTTGGAACTGTTTCACTTTTCCTTCACTGTGGCTGGGTCAAAATCCTGGAACTCCCTCCCTAACAGCACTGTGGGTGTACCTACACCACAGGGACTGCAGCGGTTCAAGAATGAGGCTCACCACCTCCTTCCCAAGGGCAATTAGGGATGAGCAATAAATGCTAGCCTAGCCAGCGATGGCCACATCTCGTAAAAGATTAAAACATGTTAATTCTGTTTCTCTTGTCACAGATGCTGCCAGACCTGCTGAGTATTTCCAACATATTCTGTTTGTGTTCCAGATTTGCAGCAGTTATACTTTTGAGCCCCAAACATATCTCTTTCCATCGGATCTGCACTCTGATTGAGGGCTTCACTGGCAAGGCCGCATTTATTGTCCATCCCTAGCTTGACTGAGAAAGTGGGTCTTTAACTTCAATAGCTGCAGCTCTGACACTGATTATATCGACATTTGTAATTGTTGGGCAATATGAGGGCTCATTCAACATGTAGAATACCTCCCAACCACTGTCACCTCTTTCATTTCTTTTATTAACAATTCATTTCGGCAATATTTATCATTAAAATTAAAAAAAAGGAACTTATATCTTAAAAACATATTTTATTAAGACTTTTGTCAAGTAAGTAATGCTCAGCGAAGCAGCATGGATTTGAATGCAAACATTTTGCATTATTAAAAAAAATGGTTTCACATCCAAACATACTGATTGATCCATTGCCCAAGATTGCTGGTTTAATACTCTGCCAGAACATTAAGAAAATGTTGAAACATTACTGGTGTTAGAAAGGATGACTGCCTCTCATCCATTTGTTTGATCAAATTGAACAAGCCAAATGAAAGCCCCAAGGATCTCGATGCTGAGGAAATAGGTTGGAGAGCAGCTCTGAGGTGAGGGGTGAGAAGCTTGGGTTTTTAAACCCCAAGGAAGGGAAGCATGAGTGGAAGATCAGGGGTCTGCCACTATTTGTGGTCTTTGGAAAGGCTGGATCGGTTTCAATTCCAGGGTTTCAGGCAGGGCCGGTGAGAAAAACATCACGTGGGCCTAAATTTCAGGCCTCACTGAGGTGTTTTAAACTCACGGGCCTCTTTTAAATGTCCCCTCCTGTTAATGGTATGTTAATTATATTTTTAAGATACAAAGGTGAAGGGCATTGTTTAATCAAGTGCTTAGGAGTACTTATAAAGAGGGAGACTACTGGGAGACTGCGGTTGGTAGGTAGGAAGCAGACATATGTAATGCTGCATCCTGTGAATAAACCTATTAGCAAGAAAAGTATTAGTGCCTAATTTTGTGCTTCACCAACTGGCTTGGGATTGAAATAACACCTTCCTCCATTGTGATAAGGACACGGAGCTGCTGATAGCTAGAGGAGGTCAGTTAGCCCCTTGGTCTCCCAATGGCGGGCAGAGCATGGAGGTTTCAGGACAGTTTTGTTGGAGGGTAAAGGGCTGAAGGGAAGCCATGGCTTTCCTTCTGGGGTCCAGAGGAGCAGCCTGGCTGATCGGCATGTCTCCATACCACACCACTTGGCCTGTGAGTTTGCGTTGGAACCAGGTCTCAGTGTATTATCTTTCCAGATGACACTCTCGCTGTTGTTTTCAAATCCCACCGTGGCCTTGCTGCCTCCCTATTTCTATAGCCTCCTCCAGCCCCACAGTTCTCCAAGATCCCTGCGCTCCTCTACCACGAACCTCTTGTACTCCCTGAATTTCATTTCTTCACAATTGGCAGCCATGCCTTCAGCTGCCTTAAGTTCTGGAATTTCCTCCATTAACTTCTCTACCTCTGTCCTCCTTTGAGATGCTCCTTAAAACCTACTTCTTTGACCAAGCTATCGCTCACCTGTCCTAATATCTCCCTATGTGACCTGGCACCAAACTTCGTCTAATAATCCTATGATGCACCTTGAGACAGGTTGCCGCATTAAAGGCGCTATGCAAATGCAAGTCCCAATCTCTGTCATCTCTTCCATCCCTAGGAGCCTCTGAGATCACTGCGTCCATCTCATCCTGGCCTCTTGAGCAACCCAATTTCAATCATTCCTCCATTGGCGGCCACGCCTTCAGCTTCCTGGGTGCCAAGCTTTGGAATTCCCTCCCTAAACCTCTCCACCTCATTACCTCACTTTAATTCTTTAAGACACTCCTTAAAACTTACCTCTTCGATCAAGCTTTTGGTCGTCTGACCTAATATCTCCTTATGTGGCTCAGTGTCATGCTTGGGCCTGGATTTTCTGGCCCTGTTGTGGTGGGACCTGCCGTGGGAGATTTGGCAGCCGAACCAAAAGTCCATTGGCTTTCGGCAGGACCGGCTGATCTGGTTGGTGGGTGGGCGGGGCCGTGAAATCCCGCCCTTTGTTTCACAATGCTCCTGCGAAGTGCCTTAGGACGTTTCATGACGATAAAGGCGCTATATAAATGTAAGTTGTCGTTGTTCTTGCTGTTGCCCCTTTCAGGGCTGATCGACCATCCCAGTTCTCACTGCCACAGCATCTCCCCTGATTATTGTACGACCATAATGCAGGTCAAGTCACATTGGGAGACGGAGGGGGGGGGTTATAATGACAGGTGACCCATAGCTTGGTCAGGTCCACTGGAGTCATCAATAACTCAATCCCACCTGCACGATAAGGTGACCTCCTCTAGGCCACCTGCCTCGAATTTAATCAGACAGAGTTGGTGGGAATGATTGTTAGAAACAAGTTTACCCTTCAACCTGATGTTTGCACATTTAAAGAACCCCATAAAACAGATTGTGGAACCCATTTCCTCTTAACTGTTGCAGGCGTGAGCCCCTTTAACAGATTGCAAGTCAATCTATGATAAATATCGTTACTCCACAGTCTTCCTGACAACAAAAGAAAGTTTAACCGATAGTGGTTTTGTGGTCATAAAGATTTTTTTAATCTTTCTAAATAACTAACTAGGATCAATAAACCAATAAACATATCTCCTACTTAATGATACAGAACAAAAAGGACATTTTCTAATTGTGAAAGCTTTTCTCTGTAAATATTCGGTAAGATTACGATTCACAAATGTTGACAAATTAGATCACATTTTCAATCCCATCCCTGCAATTAATATTCATAGAAACACCCGTCCTTGATTTTAAAATTCTCATTCTTGTGTTTTCAAACTCCTTCATGGCCTCTTCCTCTCCTATTTCTGTAAACTCCTCCAGCCTCACAACCCTCCAGGATCTCTGTGCACCTTTAACTTGGTCTTCTTGAACATCCCCTATTTTAACCACTCCACCATTGATGGCCATGCCTTCAATTGTCTGGGGCCTTAAGCTCTGCAAATCCCTCCCTAAACCTCTCTCTGCTTCTTTAAATCACTCCTTAAAACCTACCTCTTTGTCCAAGCTGTTGATTAATGGCCCTAATATCTCCCTACGTGACTTGGTGTCAAAGATTGCCTGGTAACTCAGCTCTGAAGTGCCTTGGGATGTTTAACTATGCTAAATGCCAGTGCTGGCACTGAGGGACATCATAGTGGTTTTCAAATGAACTGTGCATTCCATATACCTTATCGTGGATAACGGGACTGAATAGATGGAAGCTAAATTTGCTGATGGAACAATGACAAGTAGCAAAGTGGGTTGTCATAAAGAGTCTCCCAAGGGATTTAGATAGGTTAAGTGAGTGGGCAAGATTTGGTAGATGGAGTATAGTGTGGGAAAAGGTGAACTTGTCCACTGTGGAAGGAAGAATAGAAAAGCAACATATCATTTAAATGGAGAGAGATTGCAGGACTCTGTGGTACAGAGGGATCTGGGTGTCCTAGTATATGAATCACAAAATGTTAGTATGCAGGGACAGCAAGTGATTAAGAAGGCAAATAGAATGCTAGAGTTTATTGCAAAGGGAATGGATGATAAAAGTAGGGATGTGTTACTACAGCTGTACCGGGCCTTGGTGAGACCACATCTGGAACACCATGTGCAGTTTTTGTTCCCTTACTTAAGAAAGGACATAATTGCATTAGAAGTAGTTCAGAGAAGGTTCATTTGACTGATTCCTGGGATGAAGGGGTTATCTTATGAGGCAAGGTTGAGCAGGTTGTGCCTATGCCCATGGAAGATTAAAAGGATGAGAGGTGATCTTATTGAAACATAGAAGATCCTGGGTATTTGACAGGGTGGACGTGGAGAGGTTATTTCCCCTTCAGGGGGATCCTGGAACTAAGGGGGCACAGTTTAAAAATAAGATGAAGAGAATTTTTTTTCTCTCAGAGAGTCATTGGCCTGTGGAGACCGGTAGAGGCTGAATCATTGAAATTAAAGATGGAAATAGGCAGATTTTTAAATTGACAAGGGAGTCAAGGTTATGGGGGCAGACAGGTAGGTGGAGTGGAGGCCACAACCAGGTCAATCATGATCTTATCAAATGGTGGAACAGGCTCATGGGTCCAAATAGCCTAGCCCTGCTCCTAATTCTTGTGTTCTCGTGGAAATTAAGTGGCAGGAAATGGACACAAGGCCAGGTGATTTCTTAGTAGTTACGGTTTTAGTTTGGTTAGTGAGTGGATCTCCTCAGGGAGATGTTCATGGATTTGTAGGGATGAGAGTTGGAGTTAACATTTTATTAAATAAAACTGGGGTGGCCTCAGTTCAGCTTCATGTTAACATGGGGCAAAGGGGGAAGGGTTGTTTTCACTTTGGGTACAGGTGAAAAACTCACCCCGTGGCTTCTCATTCCCTCCCTGTACAAAACTACCTGTAGTTTGGGCCTAATTGGTTATCTAATGAGAGAGGTCATTAGAAGATTGGCATGACCAATGGCTACCTCGGTGATGGTACCAATGATAGTCAGGATTGGGTGTCACACTATTGCGCTGGTGAAGAGGAACCTATGCTCTGGCACTGATTAATATTGTGTTTGACCTAGGTGTACTTGAAGCTGAACATAGGAACATAAGGCAGGATTTTTCAGTCGGTGTGCTGGGTTGGGCCCGACACTCCGACACATAAACTGACGCGCGATGACATTGGGCGTGCGTCCTGATGTCATCTCGCAGTCCCGTGAAGTGTCGTTTGGCAGGCATGCATCAGTGCGGGCTGTGTGCCTGCCGATATGTAAACGGCCTATTGAGGCCATTAAGGAACTGATTAAGGTCATTATTAGCGCTGCCCGTCCAACCTTATGGTTGGCGGGCAGGCGAAAAGGCCAAGCGGCCTGAGTGATTTTTTAGGAAACCTCATCCATGAGCGGGCTGAGGATTCCTGAAGCTTTTATTAATTAAATTTTAAAAATTTCACAAATATAAAAACATGTCCTATCTCATGTGACACAGTCACATGAGGGGACATGTTTAAATAAATTTTTTGAACCTTTTATTCATTCTTTATGATAGCGATTCAATCTCCCTGAGGCAGCTCCGTGCCTCAGCGCTGACCCCGACTCTTTCTCCTCCCCCACCCCCCCTCCCCCGCCCACACAGTTAGCGCTGAGCGCTATCGCTCGCTTATTACGCTGGGCGAGCCTTATTTGGCCTGCCTGTGCAAAATGGAGGTGCGCAGCTGATCGCGGGGGACGATTGGCTCTGCGGCCACCCCTGCCCACTCCCACTGAGCCTGTCCGCCACCTGAGAAAATCAGCCCAAAGGGCCAGAAGGAGGCCATTCAGCCCCAGAGCCCATTCTCCCATTCAATCAGATCATGACTGATCTGTATCACAGCACCTGTCTTAGTTCCATTATCCTTAATACCCTTGCATCAATCTCAGTTTTGAAATTGTCAGTAGGCACCAGCCTCAACGGCGTTTTGGGAGGAAGTTCCAGATTTTTGTGTGAAACAGTGACATCACCCCTGAGAGTTCTGTTCTGACATTGAGTAAATACTGGGAACCAGCTTCCGTTCTCAGGACTGACACCTTTTACTGTGCATAATACCGAATAACATACACACACGCACACATACACACACACACACAAACATACACACCCGCACCCACACACATACATTCACGCATAAAACAAACACACAAACGCACGGACACAAACATACACACACAAACACAGGTACACAACATACACATATACAAACATATACATTCACACAGACAAATACAGGTGCAGGCACTCAAACATAAACACCCACACAAGCACAGAAACGCACACACACACAAACATATACACCCACACACACACACCCCCACACAAACACAGAAATACTGGCACACAGACATACAAACACAAACACATATAAGCACAGGCACACAAACACACGGAAACATATGCATCCACACGGACACACAAAGAGCAGCCCCACACACAAAACAATATCCACAGGAAGACAGACACACCCATAAACACACACACACATACAAAAACAGCTTGTAACTTCCATTTTTGAGCAGCTTGATGTATAATCAGTCCGAACTCCCAGGTGAAAGTGGTTTGGAGGTGGCTGAGAGTACAATTACTTTGGAGTTCCGTGCTGTGGCCCTATGTTTCACACACTTTAACCTTCCCAGTAGAAAACTCCTTCCTCCTGGGCCTTGCTAAGCTTTCAACCTGCAAGAGCAGTAATCGGAAGATCAGTGGGGATTATATTTTTAACTGTGCACAGTGAAGGCTTCGGTACACACTTGGATGGTTTCGTTGAACATCTTCTGCAACCTCTCAGGTCACGCATGGACTTTGGGTCAGCACAATGTAGGGGCCACCCAGATCCTAGAGCTGGCAAGCTTTAACTCTTGTTTCTCCCTCCACAGATGCTGCTGGACCTGCTGAGTATTTGCAGCACTCTCTGATTTTCAGCGTCTTGCTTTTGTTTTACAGCAAACAGGGCCTCGGTTTAATGGCTCCTTTGAAGGACAGCACCTCCGACGCTGTAGCAGTCCCTCCTGAGAGTGCTCAAGCCTTTGGGATGGGACTCAAACATTACAGACTCAGAAGTACCCACTGATCACAGCTGATTCCACACATTAACATTGGGTTAGTTTTTTTTTGTTCGTTCATGGGATGTGGGTAGGCCACATCACTGGCCCGGACCATTTACAAAGGGCATTTAAGAATCAACAACATTGCTGTGGGTCTGGAGTCACATGTGGGCCAGACCAGGTAAGGGTGGCAGATTTCCTTCTCTAAAGTGAACCAGACGGGTTTTTACAGCAATTGGCAATGGTTTCATGGTCATCATTAGATTTTTTATTGAATTCAAATTCCACCATCTGCTGCAGTGGGATTCGAACCTAGGTCCCCAGGGCATTAAGCTGGGTCGCTGGGTTACCAGCCCAGTGACAACACCACTACTCCTAGTGATGACAGATAGTTGTACATCCGTAAAAGTCAACCCCGTCAGTCACAAACTCAACAATCCAAAATAACTGATGAAATGATTATGAATGATTAACTGGGAAATGTAATAAATCCCCAAAGCATGGTGACCTAAGGTATAGTGCTAGGCTGGAATTGGGTTACATTTCCAAGTGTTGTCTAACTTGAATATTTTTATTCTGTTGTGTGGGGAGAAGATATTTTCTCCTCATAAAACAGCTGGATGTTAGTTGCTGTTACCCTTAAATTGGCATAGCCTGTAGATATTTACAGGCAAGGATAGCCGATTTCCTTCCCTAAAAAGGCATGAGCAAATCTGATGGGTTTTTACAATAATCCAGGAGCTTATTGTCACCATTAGTAGCTTTTTATTCTAGGTTTGTTTTAGTTAACTAATTTTAAATACCCCGGTCACCATGGTGGAATTTGAATTTATGTCTCAGGGTGACTAGTCCGGGCCTTGCTCAGTTGCTAGCCCAGCAACACAATTATTTAACAAGGTCGCTCCGCCACTCAATTCCCAAGCACGGTTTACACAGATTAGTTTTGAATTTCAAACCCGGACCGCGTTCTCTTGAAGCAGAGGACGCAGATTTAAGGTAAACCGAAGCAAAAGATGCAAAGGTGACACGAGGAAAATCTTTCTTTCGGGCAGCGAGTGGTTAGGATCTGGAATGCGCCTGAGGGTGGGGTGGAAGCAGGTTCGATCGAGGCATTCCAGGGGGAATTGGATTGTTATCTGAAAAGGAAGAACGTGCAGGGTTACAGGGAGAAGTTGGGAGAGCTGCTCCAGGTGAATTGCTCCTTCAGAGACAAAGCGCAAACACAATGGCCGGTATTTTCTGTGCCTGTTGACATTGGACGTGTTCGGTGGCGTGAGTGGACAATAGGGCGCCAAGGCCAAAAATCGGATTCGTGACATTGTGAAACCAGTTTGCGAGCGTCCGCTCAGCCCTTCGGTGGCAGGCCGCATTTCCCACCATCGAACGTTGGAATCTCATTGTAATACATCAGTGTATCATTATAAGGACAGCCTGTCTGACTCATCCCCCACTGCTGGATTGTCTGCCCGCGTCACCAGGAAAACATGCCGACATGTTTCACAACAGCATGTATAAGGCGTGGACCTAGTGGGCTGCACTTCACTTGGGATTTCAAGGTTTGTTGCCTACCTTGCTTCAGTCAGCACTCACAGTCATCAGCGCCAGTCTTCACAGACAGCACCACATCACTTTTAGGGAGGCTCACGGGCCTGTCTCTACCTACCAGACCAGCTGTGGCTGGCTTTTCACCGGCTGCAGGGCTAGGGCTTGCTTGGGGAAGGGGGAGAAGTGGCCTCAGGCAAGGGAAGAGGCTGCAGAACGAGGGCTGCACTGGGGAAGGAGGGTATCCCAGGGTGTGTGCGGGGGCGCATGTTGATCTGTGCAAGTGGCCTCAGGATGGTGATGTCTGAGGAGGCAGCCTCCAGAGGAGATGAGGCCAGATGGAGATGTGAGGGTGTGTGTGTAGGAGAATGGGTGGTGATGTCCCTTGAGCTGGCAGTGAGTGAGATGCCAGTGAATGTGTGATGGGCTTGTGAGTGTGTGAGTTTAGAGTGATGAGATGGTTGCCTTACCCTGGCTGTATGGATGAGATCATTCATCCTCTAGCTTCATTGGATGGCCAACCTCTTCTGTGCAGCATTGGCACTGACCATCACTGCCACCGCCTACCAAGCCGGAGTGGTAATGTAGCTGCCCCTCCAGAGCGGGGGTAGATGACATCACAGCGAGCATCCATGGTGTCCAAAATGCACTCGAGGGCTGCAGTCTTCTTGCCTTTCGTGGCCATGTCTTCTTGGCTACAGTCCTGGGCTGGAAGCACTGACTGCGGCTATACTGTAAATGTGGTGCCTGGCGCGATGAAGCAGCGAGGTGAGGGCGTGGCGGGTGAATTGGAGCCCGCTCGCTATGGAAATTAATGTGTCGGGTTTGGGACGATACGGCGTGAAACGCCGCCATTGTGGCCAGCAGGTAAAGCATCCTTTTCCTCCCCCGCTACCGCACTTAGTGTAAATCTGGGACAATTCCGCCCAATGTGTCAAATGGCCTCCTTCTGTGCTGTAACCTTTCTATGATTCTATGATTATTGTTCTACTGATGTGGACAAGGTGGGGTAGCTTGTCATGGTCTATATTATCTAATCTCTTTAGAATCCTAAATGCAGCAGTCATATTACCCCTCAACTGCCCCTTTTCCAGTGAGAACATGGTGACCCATTGTTTTCATATCAGATGAACTCCAGTAGAATGTAATGTGCAATGTACAGTTAACTATCCACAGTTCAGCAATGAACTTTTCCTAAAGTCCACAAGCTAAGATGTCTGTTGACTTTTCAGGAAATTTAGACCTTTTGTGGTGGAATATCTTAAGACGTGTTACTCACTAAACACACAGCATTTACACTCACACAGGGAAGCAGGAGGTCAGGGAGGGCTCACAATACAACCCAAAGGTTCGAAGAAACAGGAGGAAGAAAAGAGGACAGACAGGCCCAGACCTTCGCTATGACGGAGATCTTCTCCATTGTGGTTGAAATAGTGAAACTGCCCGACAATCACTACCCACCACCCCCCCTCCCCCCACCAGCACGGCACTTCCCATTTTCGCAGGGGCTGGGATGAGAGTGGGGAGGGTTTTACACGTGCCTGTTTTACGGAGATGGCTGGGCATTTAAATCGGCTGCCTCCTCTGAAGTGGGATTTGGCAGCTTTGGAACATGAAACCCGAAGTGTGCAGATTAGACCGGGTGGGTTCATTTGGATTGCCAGGGTACCCCTTTATATCTGGTCTTGGGACACCTTTGGGGGAGGTAAGGTTTCCCTTTGGAGGAGGTGAGGTGACCTTAGAAAATGTTACCAGTAGGCATGAATATGCGTAAAAGGTACATTAACTCCTTCCTGTCAAGCTCATTAGGACTGTCAACATACTATCAAAATCAACTCTCAACACTGTCAGAAGTACCTGTCAAGCAGAGCTGTCAAGCTGTCAAGGTATTTAAAAGTCCTGTCCTTTAAATCCTTGAGAAAAAAAATCTGGAGTGTTAAAAAAAAATTGTCTGCTATTTAACGCTTGTCTGTTGACATAAGCCTGATGGTTTCCATTACTGGATTGGTGCTGCATCACGAATTTAACAACCATCCATTATCACAGCAGGATGCCTGCCATTTTACAGATTGATTGACAGCTGCAAGTGGTTATAAACACTTTGATGTGGCACTACGAATTCCAATGCTTGTTGTTATATGAGATTACGTTCTTGAATGAAATGTTTGTTGTTAGTGGAGTCATCTCTGCTAGGGTTGTGAGGTCTGCCCACCAGGGTGGATATTGGGTGAGTTGGTATGGTAGGTGAAAGGGCAAATGTGGGTGGTGGGCATGGTTGGCATGAATTGGCACTAAGTTGGCATAGGGGCTGTAAATGGTCTTAAGGACCGGTGGAGGAGTAGAGGTTGGCATGGAGAGTATGAGGAGCCATAGTGGGTGCATGGGGTCATAACTTAGCATGGGGGTGTGGGGGGGGGGCATGAGGGTTCGTAAGGGTGTGTGGGTACATGAGGTGGCATGGGTTTGCATGGGATGGGCACGGGGATTGTATGGGGAGAGCGACGGGGGATGCGGTGAGGGGTGAGGGCTGGGGGGCTGTTTTATGTTTTATCCCCTTTTTAGAAATGTTTGGACACAATGCCAGATCCTGAAGGCAGACCTTCCTCCCAGTCCAACTCTGCACCTCTCTCACCTCTTCCAGGGTCGCCCGCCCCAACTTCTAACCCCGGCCCCCAAAATCCCCCTACCCGGGACTGAAAATCTGATGCCTGGGCAGCCAGTTTCAAAGGTTGAGAGTTCTCCTGTCTCTGGGTGCACCCAACCTGGAAGCGAAAAGCTGGGCCAAAAAAACCTGGGGCAAAAGAGTCACCGGATGCAGACCCGTTGCATAGACTAGGCTTGTACTCCCTTGAGTATTGAAGATTAAGGGTGATCTAATTGAGATGTATCAGATGATTGGAGGAGTCAATTGGGCAGATGGGGAGAAAAAAAAATCCCTTCAGTGGAGGAATCTAAAACAAGGGGACGTAACTTTAAAATTAGAGAGGCCAGACCGTTCGGTGGGAATGTCAGGGAAGGAGCTCTTCACCCAGTGGGTAGTGGATACCTGGAACTTTCTCCCAAAATGCTCTTGAGGCTTGGGGACAATTGAACATTTCAAAATTGAGATCGCTAGATTTCTGTTAGGCAGGGGTAACAAAGGTTGCACAGCAAAGCGGGCAAGTGGAGTTAAGATATAAATCAGTCATGATCCAACTGAGTAGCAGAGCAGCCTCCTCCAGTTACGATGTGAAGGGTTGTTCTTGCTGGCTGCTTTTAGAGTCGTGGCATTCTTTTTAATGAAAAAATGACTTGGGCCAGAGCAACCTGATTCCAGATTAACGTCTGGAGGCTGGGCGGCTTTGAGCTTCTAGCCCTTTGAGCTAGAGACAGCCTTGGCAGAATTTCTCAGACATTCAATACGCAGCCTTAATGTACTTGAAGCATTGTGCAAATTGATTGTTGAGTCGACTTCAAGGAAGCGTAAACTGCAGTAGCAGCCCCAGCGCGCACAGGAGAAGCAGGAGGCCATTCGGCCCATCGAGACCGTGGCCATCTTGTGGTTGGCTGTTACAGCTCTGCCTTTATACTCCTTGGCCTTGCTCCCAGGGGTTTTAGCTCTACAGTTTAGTGCTGAGTTTCACAGGACAGGAACATGTATTTGAAATTTGGACGCAGGATGAGTACGCCAAAATTGTGCCCCTGTTAAAATGGATTGGTGGAAAGACTGTGCTGGGTTCAGTGTTCAGCGATTCCTGTGTTTGAATGCCTGATATGGCTTCTCACCGGGAGACTAGTCTGTGCCAAGATTTCCAAATCAAGACGTTTACCCACATGCCACTTAAGACCTTCCTTTCTCTAGAACAGCGCCTCCCAAACCTTTTCCTGCTGTGACCCCATTTTACAGCCCCAAACTTTGTGTGACCCTCCAGAATGAAAGCCTGGGGAGTATGAGAGCTGTTGAGTGGGGTGGAGAGGCTTCAGTTGTTGAGTGGGTTGGGAGGAGGGGGGGGTTGGGGGCAATGAGGGTCAACACGATAGGAAGTGCTTAAACTGCAGTAGGTTTTTTTTCAAAAAACACCTAACTTTTCGCAGTTTTCTTGGCAGCAGGGATCAGATCTCAACGATTTGTCTGTTAGGCCACTCCCACCATTAGAGAGATAAAAACCAAGAGGATTTAAAGGGGCCTCACAGCTGTCAGAAATCAGTCCAAGCTCCACGGCAGCCATTGGCGCTTCGGAGCGTGCGCGATCCCAAATCTCATCTCACGTCCACCCCCTCCCCCCCTCCCCCCCCCCGCCACCCCCCACCTCACCTACCCCCAGGGGGGTCCCAGCCCACAGATTGGGAAGCCCTGCTTGAGAAAGCGAGCGTCTCAAATGGATTCCGCTCTTATTGTTTTCAGGAACAGTGTGATGTATGCATCTCTCAGAAGAAACCGTCCCTGGATTCCCTTTATGACCTGTTTGCTTCTCATTGTTAGATTATGTCCCCTCCTGCTGGGCTCCCTTAACCACAGAGACAGGGAAAATTCTGTCGAAGGGTCATGAGGACTCGAAACGTCAACTCTTTTCTTCTCCGCCGATGCTGCCAGACCTGCTGAGTTTTTCCAGGTAATTCTGTTTTTGTTTTTGTTTTGAGACAGGGAAGAGTCATTTCCAGCCTGCTGTGACTTGGCAAAAGCAGTCAAGCTGTTGCCAAACTCCTCAGGTGACTGAATGTGATATCCCTTTAAGACACCTGCAACATCAAAGGAATGTCAGGCTATGGGGTATTATTTGTAATATTGGAACCGTGTCAATGAATTACAAAAGCAGTTCCCCAATCTTGGGGTCAATTATAATCCAGGAAAGCTGCTCGCAGCTCCATTCTGGAAGCCAATGTCATGCCTCGATAATTTTATGAAACCACCTGTTTATTGTAGCCTAATGACAGCTATTTGATTAAACTGATTTGTAGCTCACTGACAGCTATCTGGGAATTCAATATTTATCCTTAAATCAACATCTACCTTTAATAATTTACTTATCATGTACTTCAATACTGTGGTTTTAGATCACCTAGATCATTTTGAAGATAAAGCATACAGGTTTCTTTGTTCCTCATCCAACTATCCAATATACCAGGATGGTGATTCCTTCACAGCTTAGCTACGCCTTGACTACTTTTACTGTTCTGTCTTTGGCATCCATCTCTAATTCACTAGACGTCAATGCTCTGGAAGGTCAAAACTTCTACGGTTTGCTGGCTGCTGTTCAAACTGAGCTGATCCATAAAATGCAAAGACCAATGAAGCCTTTTCTTAAGTGCAGAAACCAAGACCTCCATGGTTGAGGTTGGAAGAGGAGAACAGGGATACCTACAATAGACTGTGCCTTTAACAAACCATCCCAAGCTGCCTATCAGGAGCTTCTAAAACTTGACACCTGGCCACATATGGAGATATTGGAGTAGACGATCAAAAGTTTGGTTGAAGAGGCAGGTTTTAAGAAGAGTCTTAATGGGAGAAAGCGAGGTGGAGAGGGGTAGGGAGGGAATTCCCAGAACACAGGGCCGTGGAAGCTGAAGGCACAGCAGCCAATGGCAGAACGATAAAATCAGGATGTGCACGAGACCAGACTTTGGGGAGTTTAGATTTCTGGGAGGATGTAGGGCTTGAGTTACAGAAGTAGGGACTCAGAAACAAGGGTAAGAACTTTAAAATGGAGGCATTGCTTAACCAGGAACCAATGTATGTCAGCGAGCACAGAGGTAATAAGTGAATGGGACTTGGCATGAGAAAGGAGTGTATTGGAATAGTCAGATCGAGAGGTAACACAGGCAGGCTTTCAGGACCATATGAGCTGAGGCAGAGGTGGAGTCAGGTGATGATGGTGGTGGCAGCCTTCTGTCTTGTAAAACAATGGTGTGCTCCGTGGTGGTTAACTTTGTGTTAGACATCGCTTGGTGTGGCTCAGGAGCCCCACTCCGGCACGGCAGCCTCTGAAACATTTGCTGCAGAGGAAGACAGTGGACTGAGAAGGCGCACGATTCACTGGCCTCTGTTTTCTCTGCACCCTCTTCTCGGCCAGCTGAGCTTTCCATTCCTGCTTGTTGCTCCCAAAGTCCTTCCAAACAGCCAGCCTCCAGAGGTCACAGCCCTTAGTGACTGTCTCCCAGTGTCAGTGTCAATGTCTGCCATCTTCATGTCTCACTTGCAGCTGTCCTATGGCAGAGGTATGGATGAGCTGGAGGTCATGACCCATGACCATACAGAAAGGCTTTGGGTTTTTTTGTTATTCTCTCTTGGAATGTAGGCATCGCTGGCAAGGCCGGTAGTTGTTACCCATCCCAAATTGCCTTTGAGGCCAGTTAAGAGTGAACTGTATTGCTGTGGGTCTGGAGCCAGACTGGATGAGGATGGCAGATTTCCTTCCCTGAAGGGCATTAGTGAACCAGATGGGTTTTTACAACAATCGATGATGGTTTTATGGTCACCATTACTGAGACCAACTTTCAATTCCAGTGTTTTTTCTTTAATTAATTGAATTTAAATTCCACCAGTTGCTGCCCTAGTGGGATTTGAAACCAAGTCCCCTGAGTGTGTGCCTGGGCCTCTGGATTACTAGCCCAGTGACATTACCACTACACTGCTGTCTCCCCATCATCTAATTGATGAATGTAGCCGAACCAGAGCAGACTTAGCAATGGGTGCATGCTGATGGAATTAGCACATTCCAGGACCTCGGAGTTGATGATCTTGTCCTGCCAAGACATGCCAAAGATATGTCTGAGACAGCGAAGGGGGAAATCATTCAGCCTTTCCTCCTGCCTAGCGTATGTTGTCCAGGTCTCAGCGCTGTAGAGGAGAGGGCTGAGGGCACAGGCTTGGTAGACTCGCAGTTTGGTGTTCTCAGTCAGGTTGCTGTTGCTCCACACTCTCTTACTCAGCTTGGAAATAACAGCTACAGCGATGCACGTATTGATTTCAGCAGCAAGTGACAGATTACTGGTGATTGTGGAGCCTAGATATGTGGAGATATCAACAACATCCAGCGCGCGTCACATTGTCAATGCTGATAGATGGCAGTATAGTAATGTTCTGGACCATGACATTTGTCTTCCTGGTGCTGATGGTCAAACCAAACTCTTCGCAGGCATAAGAGAGCCTATCCATTTTCCATTGAAGGTGTTCCTCTGTGTGGAATTCTACCGCAGCATCATGAGCGTGGAGCAACACTCTGATGAGGACTTGGTGCACCTTTGTCTCGGATCTCAGGCGAGCAAGGCCGCACACCTTTCCGTCAGTTCTGGTGTGTAAGTAGGCACCCTCTGTAGGTGACCTGTTGGCATATGACCGCAGCCAGGAGAAGAATATGCCTGAGTGTTGGTGCCAGAACACAACTCTGTGTGACCTCACTGCAGATCAAAAAGGACCTGACGTTGTTCTGTCATAGCTGACCTTAACCATCGTGTTGTCATGCAGATAGGAGATCGCACTGAGCAGCTTTGACCAGCAGCCAGTTTTCTCCAGCTGTTTAAATAGACTGTCCCTGCTCACATGGGCGGATGCCTTGGTGAGATCAATGGAGGCAATATATGGTGAGTTCCTTTGCTCACGGCATTTCCCTTGTAGCTGCTGGACTGAGAAGATCATGTGCACTGTCGATCTTCCATTTCTGAAATCACAGTGGGATTTGGGATAGGTGCTATGGAGGTAAAAATAGTTGGCTTAGTAATGGCATGTGCAAATAAGGCACCCCCTGGTTCAGTCTCAGACAGTTGAAGAGGGACAGGGGTGGAGTTTGTGGTAGGGACTAAAGGCAATGGCTTCAGCCTTCCCAATATTTAATTGGGGAAAAATTCTGCTCAAAGAGAAATTCAACACTAATCCAAATCGTATGTAAAGGTTGCTTAATATTAAGCTCCACTGTCTAGATTGGGCCTTTTCTTTTCCTGCCAGAAAGGCTTGAGTTGTCCTAGGTGATTGCAGGTTGCAGCAAGATAGTGGAGAACACTGATATCCTTTCCAGCCACTGCGCAAGGACTGCAGGAAACAGGGAGTCAGCACCATGAGAATTTCCTGTTTGTCACAACTGTGCACCTTACAGAATCATGGAATCAGAATAGACCCAGAAGATCCCAAGTTCTACCCCATTGGTTCAGTACAGGTCATTCAGATCTCAGGCTCAATCCCATTGACTCGGGATAGATCATCCAGATTCCATCAGTATGGATCATTCAGATCTCTGGCTCCATTTCATCGAAGATCAGATTACAGACTCTATCTCATTGGCTGAGTGTAGGTCATTCAGATCCTAGGCACTATCCCATTGGCTCAGTATCAACCACTCGGATGCGAGGCTCCATCTCATTGGCTCATTGTTAATCATAAAGATCCCAGGTTCCTTCCATTGAAGACCATGGTGAATCAAACCAACATGGAAATTGTTAGCAGGCCATGCAGCCCCTCACAGCCTTCTGAAAGAGTTAGTCCTATTCAGAAGCCCATTTTCAATGTCCATTGAAATATCTGTGGTAGGCTGATGGAGTGGGTGGTTGTGTGGGCAAGTGGCCTAAAGCACTGGATTAAAATAACAGTCACTTCAGGGGTATGGGTTCGTAATCTCACTGCAGCTAGAATTTGTGCAACTACGTATTTTCTAAGGCGCTGGACAACTCCTTCAAAGAGTCAGGACAGGCCTTCTTTGGTGTAAGAGAGCAGGGGTTGAATTTTCCTGGCTGGATTGCGATCCCTAACTGAGCCTCAATTCCGGGCCATGCCCCAATAACATTTCCCCTGGAGCTGCTGGTAGCTGTGGCCAAGAGATTAATCTTCAATGCTGGAGACTCGAGGACAGTCCTGGAGAGTTAGCGCTATCTGTCCCAGACCCTCTTGCAGCTTCCTTCTTGAGCCAAACTCTAGGATTTTCCAAATAATTGTCTGGCACTGGCTCATCCTTCAATTCTCCTCTTCCTCCCTGGTGGAGGCAGGAAACGGCCAGGGTCTACTCATGCAGCCCCTGACTTAAGTACCAAATCTTGCCCTCCCCACTACCCACACCGCACTCCCCCCCCACCCCCGTCAAACCCCAAAAAGCAAAGGACCCCTGATTTGCCAGTAAAAGAACATTATTTTTATACTTTTGTGTAATCACGTCTAAGGCACGTGTCCGGAAAGATCTAAGCGTGCCTGTTTGGTGGGAAAGTGTGTGGTAGGCCCAGAGAGGCCCGAGACAGCCTCAGGCTAAAGTTGCAGGCTCAGCAAGTCACAGGCGGCTAGCTCAATTAAATGAGTCAGAGTGAACTTTTGGGAGCCCTCTGTGTGTTCTAATCCTGCCAAGCTGCCAGATACTGTTACAGACCATACTCTACCCTGAAGGGGGTGGAGAGGAAGGACGTACTGGGGAACAGTTATGTACACAGTTTAATATTTCCATTTGTGTGCAATCAGTTCTCCCCAAGTGATTGAGGCAGCCAAAACGCTCCTGATAGAAGGTTTTACCTCCCCAAATTTGATGAGCCACAGCACAAAGCACACCTCCCAAAACACCCACTGTTGTTTTTGTAACTCTTTCCTTATCAATCAGAGTGTAGTGTGAGGATCACACTAAAAGTGACTATAAGACCATAAGACCATAAGCCCATAAGACATAGGAGCAGAAATTAGGCCACTCGGCCCATCGAGTCTGCTCCGCCATTCATTCATGACTGATAAGTTTCTCAACCCCATTCTCCCGCCTTCTCCCCGTAACCTTTGATCCCCTTACCAATCAAGAACCTATCTATCTCGGTCTTAAATACACTCAATGACCTGGCCTCCACAGCCTTCTGTGGCAATGAATTCCATAGATTCACCACTCTCTGGCTAAAGAAGTTTCTCCACATCTCTGTTCTAAAAGGTCTTCCCTTTACTCTGAGGCTGTGCCCTCAGGTCCTAGTCTCTCCTGCTAGTGGAAATATCTTCCCCATGTCCACTCTATCCAGGCCTTTTAGTATTCTGTAAGTTTCAATCAGATCCCCCCTCATCCTTCTAAACTCCATCAAGTATAGACCCAGAGTCCTCAAACATTCCTCATATGTTAAGCCTTTCATTCCTGGGATCGTTCTCGTGAACCTCCTCTGGACCCTCTCCAGGGCCAGCACATCCTTCCTTAGCCAGAATGCCCTCAGTTCCTTCATCTAGATCATTAATGTATAAAGTGAAAAGTTGTGGTCCCAACACTGACCCCTGTAGAACTCCACTAGTCACCAGCCACCATCCTGAGAAGGACCCCCTTATCCCCACTCTCTGCCTCCTGCCAGACAGCCAATCTTCTATCCATGCTAGTACCTTGCCTCTAACACCATGGGCTCTTATCTTACTGAGCAGCCTCCTGTGCGGCACCTTGACAAAGGCCTTCTGGACGTCCGAGTAGATAGCATCCATTGGCTCTCCTTTGTCTAACCTACTCGATACCTCCTCAAAGAATTCTAACAGATTTGTCAGGCATGACCTCCCCTTGATGAAACCATGCTGTCTTTGCCTTATTTTACCATGCACTTTCAAGTATTCTGAAATCTCATCCTTAATAACGGACTCTAAAATCTTACCAACGACTGAGGTCAAGCTAATCGGCCTGTAATTTCCCGTCTTTTGCCTCACTCCCTTCTTAAACGGGGGGGTTACATTAGCGACTGTTCCTCCCCTAGCTTTAACTATCCTTATACCAGTAGAAGCTGTAATCCTGAAGAGGCAGGAGGCCCATTGGATTCCCACAACTCATATGAGGAGAGGGTGAGGGATAACCCAAACGTCCAGGAATCCCACTGGATGAGAAGCTCATTGGCTCTTGGGGCCTGAATGCCACTGCCTATAAGAGCCAGAACCCAGAATAACCTAGGCTCACGCTCCCCCCCTTTATATATATATATATATATATGAAAATATCTTTACTGACTCACTCACAAAATGATCAGAACAGGGTAGTGTGAGGAGGGGAAGGGAGACTGTAACAAGCACCCAATGTGAGAGTCACAAATAATGACGGGTTTAAGTTGAAGTTGGGAGAGGGCTTTGAAAAGTGGGAGGGAGTTCATGAGGCAAGGGAGTTTAAGAAAGAGAATTTGAGAATGCTAAGAACGTCCACTATAGTTGAAAGCTTGCCTTATATTACACACAGGAGCCTCTGTAAGCCTTAATTAGTCAACTGTAGTGATTTACGGAACTGGATTAGCTCTTTATGTTGTCTCATTAGGATATCGTGTGCCTGCAAGATTCAAACCAGATTCCAGGACTGTTCATCTGTCAAGTGGCCTGAAAGAGGTGCCCTACTTTGAAGTCATCAGGTTCTACTCTATGACAGGGCATTACTGAAAGAAAGGCATCCTTCAGTGAGGGCCTGGAATTAAGCTGCAACAAGAAAAGCAAATGGATTAAGGTCCCAGAAGGATTCTTGTGGGGGATATTCTGCGATTGCTACTTACAGGCTCTCCTATTGTTGAGCAAGGTACAGGAGCACGAGGCACATGACACGAGATGCAAGACATCCTTGCTGAAGTCGCACTATTCACATTCGGGTATCTACTTTGTTTAATGTAACTAAATGAGCTGTAAAGGCCTACAGGCTGTAAATCCTGACTGAAGCTTGGTTCACTGCGGGAATCACTGGAATTTGATCCTTAGCATTTCCCTGCAGCAAAATCCACTTATTTCAGCAAATACACCAACACCTACAAGGGAAAGGAAAGTTTCCAAAGCCCCCTCAAGATGTTTTTAATAGAAGTCCCCCTGCGCTGTTCCTTGTGGACCCAGGCAGAAATGCAGTTCTCAATCATTTCTTCAAATTCCTCCATGGTCTTGCTCATCCCTATCTCTATAACCTCCTTCAACCCTACCACCCTTTGAGATCTCTGAGCTCCTCCAGTCCTGGTCTTTTGCGCATACTCGATTTTAATCAGGGCCTTCAGTTGCTCGAAGTCCTACAATTCCAAAATACCTCTCCACCTCTCTCTCTCTCTCTCGCTTCCTTTAAGTGGTAAAGTGAGGTACCCTGTCCCTTTAAGAGAATGCAAGTGTACTGATCATGTCACAGCACTGACAAATCACTGTACAGCGCAGGCAACAAGGATCAGTAAGTCTGGTTCTGGAGGTTTCTGAGTGAGCACATATGATCTGGTGCTCTGCACTATGTCTCAATAAACCATCACTCTTTATTCTTACATCAGTCTCTCCCCATTATTGATTGTTAACAGTTATTGAGAAGAATATAGGAAGGTGTGCAGCTAGAGTTAGAGCAGAGTTGGCCAACGAACTCATTTACCCAAGGCATAATACTTTAAGACACTCCTGAAAACCTACTTCTTTTGGTCATCCGACATATTCTCTCTTTATATTAAATTTTATTTGATAACGCTCTTGTAAAGTATCTTGAGACATTTTACTTTGTTGAAGACGCTATGCAAATACAAGTTGTTACTGTTGTGGCTGTATAAATGATCTCCCCCTGGTAACTGGCGTCATCAAGGTTGCCTAGCATTGTCCATTCTCAAGGCTCTCTGTGACAGAATGAATTGTTAATAAAATGGCAAAGGAACTCCTGGTAAGGCTACCTTTCAAGAGGCGGAGGTATCTTTGAATAGAAAAGACACTCAGGCTCTTGTTTCCCATAGGCCGTTATGAGTGGACTCTGCGAGAGAATGAGAGAACTTGCAGTTATATAGTGCCTGCAAGGGTGGGGATTAAACCATGTGTAGTTATAGGACCATAGGAGTTAGGAGCAGGATTAGGCCATTCAGCCCTTCAAGCCTGTTCCACCATTCGATGAGCTCACGGCTGAACTGTTTGTGGTCTCCATTCCTCTTTCCTGTCTGCCCCAATAACCCTTGACTCCCTTGTCTATCAAAAACCGGTCTGACTCAGCCTTGAATAAATTTAATGACCCGGCCTCCACTGTGTTCTGGGGAAGAGAATTCCACAGACAGGTGACTCTCCTTGAGAATTTTTTTTCCTCATCTCTGTCTTTAAAGGGACACCTCTTACTCTTAAACTGTATGAATGCAGTAATCTCATCAGGCAACTGTGGTGTCAGTGTTCAGGTAAGAGTGGGAATTGAGTGAACTAATTTCATGAGAACCTCAATTGTTCCTCGAGCTAGGAGAAGGATGTTAAGAGCATAAGAATGTAAATAGGACTAGGAGTAGGCCATTTGGCCCCTCGAACCTGCTCTGCCATTCAATATGGTCATGGCTGACTTTCACTTCAACTCCACCTTACCTCATTATTTCTTAATTCTCTAAGTGTCCAAAAACCTCAACATCTGGGCATCCACAGCACTTCAGAGGGTAGTGAATTGCAAAGGGTTGACACAGTCAAGTTGTCTAGCCACTCATTGCTGATAAACAGGGCAGCTGAATAAAATAATTACAGGTAAATGTATAGAGCGCACAAGTGGCCTCAATGGTGTGACCAAATTATCGTGCAAAAAACGCATAGAACAAGAGGGCGAGGGGGCATGTAGGGAAGGATCAGGCCACCTCGAGTTTGAACAGTTCTCAAGGGCAGTGGAAGTCCACAGCTAACAGAGGCAAAACCTGATCACCTTAGGTCTAGCTGGGTAACCGGGTTGAATAAGTTCTTACTATATAACTGCATACATTGTTAGGGTATTGCAAGCAGCACTCCTGCCTCTGAGTCAGAAGGTTGTGGGTTCAAACCCCACTCCAGAGATTTGAGCTTCAAAAGTTCAGTGTAACACTCGTGAGGCAGTACAGAAAAATCTACTGCCCTCCCCTCAGATGCTCAGTACTGAGGGAGTGCTGTATTCTCTGAGATGTTAAACCAAGGCCCCATCTGCCCATTCAGGTGGGTGCATCTCAATCTCTATTTGAAGAAAAGGTCTCTAGTATAACCCATACTTATCCCTTAACCAGTGTTCAATAAAAAAATCTGATTACCTAGTCATTATCACATTGCTGTTTGTGGGAGCTTGCTGTGTGCAAATTGGCTGCAGTGTTTCTTTCCAATGATTGTACTTCATTAGCTGTAAAGCAACTTGCTAGAAATAGCAAAGGTACCACGTTGGGAATGTCAGCCTGGATCTTCTGTTCAAGTCTCCAGAGTGGGGCTTGGACTCTCTTGAACCTGCTGTCTCAGAGGTGAGGTGTTACACACTGACACCAATAACATGAGGACTATTGCAGTGATATAAGGTGCTGTACACTGGCAGTCAAGATCAAGTGCTGTGCTCAGGTGAAACAGGTTTAGAGGCTGAGATGTAGTGCATTGAGAAATGTTCAATAACATAATCTGCTATTGCTGATTTTGGGCCTTGATTTTAGTTCCATACCCATACTGACAGAGGACGCTGCCAATGCCACACTGCAGTTCTAGCCTCCTACCAGTAGTGGTGCTACAGAAACCCCACTCGGGCAGAATGGAGTGATTAAAATCTTGGTTTTGGCCAAAATTGGAGGAATGCAGAGATTTGGGAGAGTTATTGGGTTTGAGTAAAGAACAAACATGCAAATTTGTAGCTCCTTTCACATACATCCTCAGGACTCACAACTTTAAATGGTTATGTTACTGGCCTAGTCATGCAGAGGACTCCATTAATTCAGATGTAAGTTCCGTAACTCAGTGTTAGCAACTCAGCAACTTGAGAATTTAAATCGAATTTTAAAAAGGCAGTCGGGGAATCAAAAGCTGCTTTCAGTAAAATGGACCACGAATCTGTTAGATTCTTGTAAAAACCCAACAGATTCACTAATGTCACTCCAGGGGATCCTCCTGTTCTGACCTGGCCTATATGTGACTCGAGTTCCACATCCAATGTGCTTAACTTCTAACTACCCTCTGATACCCCCGGCCCCTTTACTAACGGCAGCAATGGATGGGCAACAAATGGCAGCCACCCCGGCAGTACCAAAAATTGAGAAAGCATTGATGCAAAATGTTGGAAGTGCTGCAATGCAATGAAACACAGCACTGCATTCATGCACAGCAAGCTCCCACAAACAGCAGGGGGATAAATGAACAAATAATCTGACTTTGTTTGGCAAGGAGACCAGGAGAACTCACCTGCTCTTCTTCCATCAGCTGTCACTCGATTTGAGCATGATGCCTGCTCTGGGTCCTGGGTTTCTGCCATAGGTCTCCATATGACTGAGCAGGCCGATTCTCGACTCACAGGTTTTTGGGTCCAAAGGGCAGGACATTCCATGAGGGAGTGTCCGGAGTGCAGGATTTGCTTCCTTTCCTTTCCTTCTCTGCTGCCTCACTGCTTCAACATTAAGACGTTGGGACTCAAAGCGTGATGCAGTTTGATGGACAAGTTGTCCCCATTTTGACCAGTTAGGAGCAAAATCCTCCGACTCATTAATGTCAATGTTGCCGCACTTCAAGGAGAGATCCAGAGTGTCTTTGTAACGTTGTCTTTGTTCTCCCCTGGAAGGTTGGCCATTTGAGAGTTGTGTTATGGACAGGAAGGGAGTTTAATTTAAACAGCCCTGATTTCTCCTCTCACCACCAGTTCCATAAACAGAAAAGTGTTTTGCTTTTGATTCCCCCCCCCCACCCCTTCTATAAGCAGTGGCATATTTCCCAACCCCTCAGTTTTGATGTCATCCAATTTCTATTAATAACCCCACAGCAAACTCCTGACAGGATGAACTCAGAGGGTTAGTTATTCACACACGCTCAAACGCAGGAGGGGGGTGTCACTACATAGCCCTCAATGCATTCATGCAATAAAAGAGCGATAGAGAAAGAAAGATTTACAAGACAAAGACTACAGAGAAAATAATTATTGTTTCCTGTGAGTCCAGAGTCCAGAATCAAAGTCCAATGGTGTATTTCTTCACAGAGGTCAACTGTCTATAAGGCAATGCTGAATAGTTCACTTTTCCAGTAGAGTTGACTTCCACAATGGGATAGGCATGCTGAGATGAATCAGTCTTGTAAGCAGTGGTATAGAAATCTAGTAGTTCCATTTGAAACTGTGTAGATGGGGGCCAGGCATTCAAACCTGGACAGAATCCCTTTTCTGTGCTGCTGCTTGGTAGGTGGAAAAATGGCAGACTGAGCTTTGCAGCTCCACAAGACAATATTACAGGTTCTACCAGGTGACAGGGGTGGGGGATGAGGTTCACATCACATGACTCCCACCTCTCCACTTTGGCTTTGACAAAGGGTGTGTATCCCTTTGTCTGGGCCCTTTGTCCTGGGAGATGAATTGGTTCTGGTTAGCCAAGCCTGGCTTCTGAAATGTAGATGGCCTCTGTATAATTCCTTTTGAGTGTGGTCTCTGCAGGCCACAGAGGGTCCTAGGGTCTTTAGACCACATTTAGAATATTGTGAGCAATTTTGGGCCCCGTACCTCAGGAAGGATGTGCTGGCCCTGGAGAGGGTCCAGAGGAGGTTCACGAGAACGATCCCAGGAATGAAAGGCTTAACATATGAGGAACGTTTGAGAACTCTGGGTCTATACTCGATGAAGTTTAGAAGGATGAGGGGGGATCTGATTGAAACTTACAGAATACTGAAAAGCCTGGGTAGAGTGGACGTGGGGAAGATGTTTCCATTAGTAGGAGAGACTAGGACCCGAGGGCACAGCCTCAGAGTAAAGGGAAGACCTTTTAGAACAGAGATGTGGAGAAACTTCTTTAGCCAGAGAGTGGTGAATCTATGGAATTCATTGCCACAGAAGGCTGTGGAGGCCAGGTCATTGAGTGTATTTAAGACCGAGATAGATAGGTTCTTGATTGGTAAGGGGATCAGAGGTTACGGGGAGAAGGCGGGAGAATGGGGTTGAGAAGCTTATCAGCCATGATTAAATGGTGGAGCAGACTCGATGGGCCGAATGGCCTAATTTCTGCTCCTATGTCTTATGTCTTATGTCTTATAACAATGTGCAAATTTCTTCGATACTGCCAAATAGTAGTTTGAGGGTCACAGACACACATGGCTTCAGCCATTTCAAAAAGGTCATCGTCCAGTTTTTAAATTTTAGAAATTAGCCATAAGAATATAACATATTGTCTGAGGTCTTAGCTCCCCCCCCCGACAGTCGAGTAAACAGGACCTGGCAGCGATAATGGTTTTTGACCATCTGGACACAAATTTGTGGAGCTGGCTTCAAAAAGGACATGAGCGTTTGTTCAATGGTCCTCCCATTGAAACTGGAGGATGTGGTGGAGACATTGCTGATGGAATTTCTCGAGCACACTTAAAAAAGTGTTGCTGATCCAGTCCAGGTCTCACTGAAGTACAGGAGTGTGGTGATGACAGCTGCCCCTGTACACTCGGGGCAGGATTTTCCGGCCCCAACATGAGTATGGATCGTTGTGTTCCGGACAGGAAAGTCCCCTCCCACCCGTGATGACGCTGGAGAATCCCCGCCCAGGACTTTCGTTGACTTGTGGAGCTCGCTGTTTTCAAACGCTTGGTACTGTGGCTTGTTGGAGGCTTCATGGGATCTCTTAGAAACATAGCAAACTTACAGTGTGGCAGGAGGCCATTCAGCCCATCCTGTCTATGCCAGCTGCAAAAAGAGCTATCCAGTCTATTCCCACTTTCCAGCTCTTGTTCCCGAGGCCTGTGGGTTACAGCACGTCAAGTGCCTACCTAAGTATTTTTAAAATTATGGTTTCAGCCTCTACCGCCCCTTCGGGCAGTGAGAGGCAGACCCCACCTTATAAGGCAGAAGGGACATTGGTTTAACATTTCCCGTAACACACAGCATCTCCAACAGTGCAGCACTCCCTCCGTACTGCCCTGGGAGTGTCAATCCGGGATATGTGCCCCAGTCTTTGGAGTAGGACTTGAACCTGCGACCTTCTGACCGAGGGCCGGGAGGGCTGGATTTTCCCTGCAGGCTTCTGAGTCTCCTCACCAGGCTCGAATGTGGGTTCAGGAACCCACACCCCGTGGGAAACCACCCTTCGTTGCAACTTTCCCGGGAGCAGCCAATTAATGGCCGGATGGCTGGCTCTCAAAAAGGCCAGTTAGAGGCCTTTCAGCCCGAAAGGGACAGCAGGACGTATTGGGATTGCTAATGAGGAGGATGCTTCAAAGTGGAGGCAGCCTGTCTGCAGCATTTTTGAAGTTCAAATTAAAAAGATGGTCTTTGCAGTCAGGCACCACTGTGGGCTGAGGGGAGAGCACTTCCACAGGGTGGCCTTGGCTCCTGCTGCAGTTGTGCCCAGGCAGGTGGATGGGCCTGTCTGCCGCACTGAATTCCCGGCCCATCCATGGGGACGCAACCTCCAGGCAGCTAAGCTGTCGCCCGTTGCCTCTGGAAACCGGCAGGGTGACTGGAAATTCCCGTCCAGCCTCCTTCAGTTGGCCTTAATCACTTGGATCAGCTATATTCAGTGCCCGCCCACTTCTGACCCTGGCCCCGGCTGGTCCTTAAACTCAACGCCGGTCCCTTAACCCGAGCCACGGCTGGCACAGCGTAGAGAGCGTGTGCTGTCGCGCTGCGGCAGTACCGGATGCTATCATTGGGATACAGGACCGTTTCCCTCCCAACCACTGATGTCCTTTCGTACGAAAGCAAAAATGCTGCAGATGCTGGAGATCTGGAGCAAGGACAGGAAATGCTGGGAGAGCGTCGTTGGAGTGCGCAGCCGCGTTGGGAGGCTCGGCCGACATCTTCCCGCGCTACTTCATGCTCGGGCGGCTCTGGCCCGCTCTCCCCGCGCGCCGAGCGCAAGATCCTGCCCTAAGAGGAACGAGGGCTGACGTCTCGGCCAGCCTGAGATGACCTCCCCGCCACGAGCGCTGCCTGAACCGATGAAGCGCTTCTGGCATTTCCCTGTTGTTATTTCTCTTACCCTTTACTTTGGTGACCCCCCCAAAAAATTCGCCAATAATATTCTTCTCTGGCGTGATTCGCATACGTCCATGAGCGATGAAAATCGGCGCCCCAGGAGGGAAAGGCGCAAGAGTCAAAGGTACTCCCATTCTGCACCCGTTTTACACCTGAGAGCGGCCAGTTGGAGAACCAGCTCCTCTCGAGTTCACCGTTAGCCAATCACATTCCCCCTATGGCAACAGGTGAATTCACGCTCCGTGCCCTTCCATCTCCAAACGCACTTTCTTGTGTTTTATTTCTCTATTTTAAATCAGCTGCCTCCGACGCATGGTGCGGACCTTATACCCTTAGGAATTCTTGAGTGTTTTTTGTTGTCATAAAGTGCTCCCCACCTCACTAAGCAAAAGCCTCTGGCCTGCTGCCTTGTTGTCCATTCAGCAGCTGAAATGCCATCTGATACCTCGTAAACTGGAGTGTTCCAGTATTTATTGCCCCGCTCGTTAGCCGGGGAAAGGGAAAGCAACCCTGGCTTTGGAACAGCGCCTTGTCATATCGTCACGAGTGGGCCCAAATGCACTTTGTGAAGCTAATTACCGTCCGTCCGTGGCAAAGTGAGAAACCAGCCCTGTGTCAGCTGCACACAGCACCAAACGAGCCGTTAATTTGCTAATTGTTGCCGGGGGGCTTGGGAGGGAAGAATGTTGGCAGGGCACCAAGGAGAACACACAGCTCTCCACCCACCCACCCCACCCCCCCCCCCCCACCCCCCCCCCCCCAGCCGGTGCCGTGGGGTTTCTGCATGCACTTAAACCACAGGGGCAACTCGGTGGGACCTCAGGCGGGAAGTCAAGAGATGAAACTGGCTGTTTGACAGTACAGTTTGCATTCACTCCTGGGAGCTGCATTTGAATCAAACATTCCTAGGGAAGTTACGTGTCCAGTTTTTTGTCGTTGCCATCTGGAAAGTTCTAGAATGCAAACCGGACAACACCAAACTTTACGAATCTGAGCCACACCACCCCGCGCCCCCCCCACCCCCACCCCCCACCAAGCAGGCAGCTTCCTTGGGTTTAAAGTGTGTACACTTTAGGGACAAAGGGGAAGGCTCCCTGCCTGTGTGGGGGGCCACATCTCGATTCTGTTCTGCTGATAAAAACTATGAAGAAGCAGAAGAGTAATCATTACCCTCCAACTTAACAAAACCACAGAAAATCAACTAATAAGACAACAAAAATCTTAAACAATCTTGTTTTTGTTTTTGTTTTTGTTTTGGATTTCCAGCATCCGCAGTTCTTTGCTTTTAACAAAAATCTTAATTTGCTCACAGTCATTTCAACCATTTTCATTGTAGCTTCTGATGTCCACATTCATAATGGCAACTATCTATGTCAACATGTCATGTTGTAATTACACCTAGCCACCAGTGGAGACACTATAGCACCAACATTGCAGGACCATATAATTACAGCACGACTAGTTTAAATAGTCAGTTCCCATTTTGAGTGGAGATATTGGAATTATTATTGAAACTATCTTTAAAAGGACACAAGGTATGGCTTTACGAACACTGATCTCATCCAAAACTCTCCTGGCCTTATATCCTAACTCAGACCAACTCTTGTTCATCCATTTTCTCTGTGCTCATTGACCTATATCAGCTCCTGGTCCAGCAATGCCTCAATTTGAAAATTCCTATCCTTGTATTTAAAAACCCTTTTGTGTCCTCACCACTGACCCTTATCTTTGTAATCTCCTCCAGTCCTATAACCCTCTGAGATCTCTGTGTTTCTCCAATTCTGGCCTTTTGTACATCTCTCCACCATTCCTGGCTGTGCCTTTGGTTGTCTAGGCCCTAAGTTCAGGATTTTCTTATCTTAACTTCCCCACCTATCTTTAGACCTCTCCATCTCTCTACCTCTCTAAACCCATCTGCTTTTCTAAACCTCCCCATCTCTCCACCTCTCTAAACCTCTCTGTCTCTCTACCTCTCTAGACCTCCCCACCTCTCCACCTTGTTAAACCTCTCCAACTCTCCACCGCTCTAAACCTCTCCTCCTCCCTACCTCTCTAAACCTCTCCTCCTCTCTAAACCTCTCCTGCTCTCTACCTCTCCTCCTCTCTAAACCTCTCCTGCTCTCTACCTCTCTTCCTCTCTACCTCTCCAAACCTCTCTACCTCTCTAAACCTCTCCTCCTCTCCTCCTCTCTATCTCTCTTTCTCCCTTAAATCCTTAAGTCCAAGTTTTTGGTTTCCTGTCCTAATATTACCTAATGTGGCTCAGACTCAAATTTTGTCTAATAATCTCCCCTGCGAAGAGTCCTGGGATGTTACAGGCACTATATAAATGCAAATTGTTGCTGCCTGCACGCTGAGGTCATAATATTAACGTTTAAAGTTACATTCAAAATTTTAAAAAAGGAAGTTGATGGAAACAGGGGGCACAATCTGGCTTGCATGCTTTAATTGATGTCCTTCAGGTTGGATTAATATGCATTTTAATATTATATATACAATTATATAATTTATGTCTCATTGTGATAGCTTGCTGATCAGATACGCTAGCTGGCTCAATAAAATCAAGCTGGATGAAATAGTTATCATTTTAACTATACCTGGGGATATGCAGCATACCCTGTCCTCAAGATTCAGAAGGTTGTGGGCTCAAGGCCAACTTCCAGGGACTGGGAAATAGAATCTAGGCTGTCACTGCATTGCCAGAATGTCTTTCAGATGAAATGTTAAATCAAGGTCCTGTCTGCCTGATTAGATGGATGCGAAAGATCCCAAGGCACTACCCAAAGAAGGACCATAGGGAGGTACTTGTGACCCGGTCAATATTTATCCCTCAAACATGGTCACGACTTCATTGCTACCTGTGGGAGCTTGTTGTGTGCAAACTGGCTGCTGCATTGCCATGTTACAAGTGTGACTACACTTCAAAAAGAGTCATTGGATGGAAAGCACTTTGCCATGACCCGAGGTTGTGAAAGGCGCTTTTTAAATGCGTGTACCTCTTGTTCTTTCTTACTACACGGAGCACTAAAGGCACCGACCCACACCCATTGGGCGGCACATTGGAGGCCATCTTTTCATCTGTTGGTTCATTCATAACATTCATTCAGAATGAAATACAGCCCTTGGGGAAGGAGCTGGAGGCTAGAACACTAACATTGTTGGAATATTCAGATGCTGGTCACAGTGGCTGACCTGTACAATCCCTTAATTCATATTACCCCTGATGTAACTGGTAGAGGCCCCTAAATGAGATGGTCATTATACATGACTCTCATTTTCCTTGTAGGTAATAATGAAATTACTAGATAGGTTTAGTAGGCCAGGCCTCCAAAAACTGCGTCTACTCCCCTCCTGACCTCAGAGCTGTACATCAAGGGGCCTAACCTTAACCAGCAGGCATTACCACCAACTCCCCGCTTACAGCTCAGCTGTCTGTCCATTATCTGATCAGTTCTGAAGACCCTCTAACAATCTTTCTAAAACTCCAAGCTTTTCCAAAGGATAACCCAGATTTCCTACAACTGACAGTCCAGGCTCCCCTTGATGGATGTGTCAAACTACCCCGATAGATGTTTCAGCATCTGTTGGACAGGAATCTGAGGCCTCCCAGTTCGACATGCCACAGATCCCTTTCAGATCTTTCAGGTTGCACTGGTGAGCATCAAATAGGCTGTTGGCACCTCATCTGTATCGCTGTCAATGAGCGACCACTGGTCTGTCAGTGCAGAGTATACATTCGAATCAGAAACTGAAGGACCTTTTATTCTTCAGGTTAAAGCAGTCCCCGGTGTTAAATAACACCAGACGCCCATGTGCATCTGACAATCAGCATCTGACTCAACGCTAAGAGAGGTGAAGAGTATAGTCCTAACGTCACACACCCTAAAAGAAAACAGGAAGCAGGAACAAAGCTGCTGTTGCTTCGATTGGAAGTACCACCACCTCTGCGTCAGAGGTTTGTGCGTCCCCATTCCAGAGGTTTAAGCAGAAAACCTTGACAATTCACTTGCTACACTGTCTGTGGTGCCATCTTTTGATGAAATGTTAAGCCTGACGGGTGGATGTAAAGATCCCATGGTACTATTTGGAAGAAGAACACAGGAGTTCTCCCCAGTGTCCTGGCCGTTATTTATCCCTCAACCAACATCACTAAAACTGGTCATTTACCATATCGCTATTGGTGGGATCTTGCTTGTGCATAAGTTGGCTGCCATGTTTCCTGCATTACAACAATGACTACATTTTAAAATTACACCATTGTCTGGGGACATCCTGGGATGGGATTGGCGCTACGGAAATGCAAATATTCCTTTGCTTCTCTCCTTCCTCTACTTCCCCCCCTATATGTTGCAGCTTGGATATATACAGGGATGATGAGTCCACATTTTTTGTGTGCAGGAACTTTATTTACAAGTGCTTTTAAAATCTCACCGCAGTCACAAAATGCCTGCTGTCATGCTCCTTGCTCCTGTATTAGATTCTCTTTCTCAGATCACCACACCCAGGCTTAACCAATCGCACACAGTGAGCAGTCATAGTGAACAGCCTCATATAATCAAACATTAAACTGTTGAAGAATTGAACACTACACCAAACATTGATTCTGAAGTGACTGAAATTTGTGCTTTTAGATGTGATGAGGCAAGGGTGTATTTTCAGCATGATGGTGGTGGTTTTAGTATGTAGGCTGTGAACAGAATGGTGAGACATCCTGTACCTGAATCATTTGACACATGACGTGTGTTGAGTGCAACGATGTCTGGGAGGAACAGGTGGTTTTGGATCTGTTCCCAAATCTCTTCTCCACTGGGGGGAGGTTTTCCTCACCTCATACTCTCCACTCGCCTGGATGAGGGCAGCTCCAACAACACTCAAGAAGCTCAACACCATCCAGGACAAAGCAGCCCGCATGATCAACACCCCATCCACCACCTTAAGCATCCACTCCCTCCACCACCGACGCACAGTAGCAGCAGTGTGTGTACCATCTACAAGATGCACTGCAAGAACTCACCAAGACTCTTTAGACAGCACTTTACAAACCCATGACCTCTACCACCTAGAAGGACAAGGGCAGCAGATACATGGGGATACCACCGCCTGAGAGTTCCCCTCCAAACCACACGCCGTCCTGATTTGGAAATATATCGCCATTCCTTTACTGTCATTGGGTCAAAATTCTGGAACTCCCTTCCTAACAGCACTGTGGATGTATCCACACCATATGGACAATAGTTCAAGAAAGCAGCTCTCCACTGCCTTCTCAAGGGATGGGCAATAAATGCTGACCCAGCCAGCGATGCTCATATCCCATGAATAAATAAAAATAATGATAGAGATTGATTGCAGTGATTAATGAACCACTCCGTTATTGTTATATCATCATCTTTCAACTGGCAGTTTCTTATGTTGCTAAACCGGACAATTTATATTGGAAGAAATTTGAAAATTAGGCCAAATTTTCCCAGGGTTGTGTGGGGTTACCAACCCTCCAGGTTTGCCCTGGAGTCTCCAGGAATTGAAGATCAATCTCCAGGACACTGCTGTCTGCAACTCTGGAGAAAAATTACAAGGACGTTTTATTTGCTTTCAACATTTCGCTTTACCAGGTACAGAAATATTGAAAATGGGCAAAAAAAAAGGCTGTTTGGCCATCAGTCAAGCATCATCCAATCGGGGAATGAGTCTTTTTGCTTTCCAATTGGTGTAGGAAGGCAGCGCATCACAACAATGGATGTGTTGGCTGACGAATGGCTGGAGGGTGGGAACAAGTCATGTGATGAAAGCTCCAGGAATACGTTTAATCGCAGTTGGCAACCCTAGGGCTGTACCTTCTAACACCTGGCGGGGCATAAGAGGGAATCTTATTCCCAGAAGCCCTTCACAGTATCAAGGGAGCTGAGAGCGTGAGAAAGTACCTTGGAGACATAGGCCGGAATTTCCTGGCCCCGCCTGCCGGCGGGATCTTCCGGTCCTGCCGAAGTCGATGGACTTTCGGCTGGCTCACCGCATCTGTCGTGGGAATCTCCCCATGGCAGGGCCAGGAAATCCTGACCATAGAGTTCCGCATCAGTGTACTGAGTGAATGCAGCAGGAGCTTTGTTCTTTTTTATGTAGATCACGATGGTTACCCCATCACTCTATTTTACTGCCCCTGGAATGACTCTGGGAATTTTTTGCCTCCACTCGTCAATCCACGAGCCTCAACTTGCCTTTCACCAGGTCATATCTATGTCCCTTTGTCCTACAATTACAGTCTAAGCAGTGCAGAGGAATTCAGCGATGACCCTCATGTACTCCCTAGCTGAGTACTGCGCACTGGTACGGACCAGAAGGAGCTGCACTCGACTGGTAAATGTTCAACTGAACACTGCAATGAGATGCATCACTGGAACCCTCAAGCTGACCCCAACGCCCTGACTACCCATGCGGGCAGACATCGCCCCTTGCCCACTGATCTGCCAGGATGCAGTGACCCTCCATGGAGCTCAGCGAATCGAGGAAAACAAACACCTGCCCACCCATCAGGACCTCACCAACGTCCCTCACCCCCACTTGAAGTCACTTTTGGACCCACGCACACATCCTCAGGCAATGCGATTTCAACCCTGAAGAAGCTTGGAAAAATAAATGGTCCTCACAAGAAGTCACGAACAAACACCTCGTGAAAGACCCCCGACACAGTAGGTCCCTGGTTTCGAACTCCCACCAAGCTCATGGGCCTCCCTAAACCACATCTGTACAAACCATGACAGATGCAGATACCTGAGACACAAACTGAAAATTAAAAACTCTCCTGTATCAACTGTGGTCACCCAGAACAGATCATGGAACACATAACAACACAATGCCCGACTGATAATATGAAGGAGGCATTACAGCAACACACGCTGCCACTCCTGACAGAATATCCTGATTTGACCATCTGATGTCCAGTTATAGTTGTTGCTCTATACCCAGCCACACGGAGGAAGGAGTATTACTCCTTGTTTTAAACTCCACCCCACAGGTTAGACTGCCCTTATGGGGTATGGCAGCATTGTGGATATGTTACTGGACTGGTAATCCAGAGCCATGACTACAGTAGCTGAGGGGATTTACATTCAAGCAATCTGGAATAAAACACTAATCTCATTAGAAATCCACCTGGTTCACTCGTGACCTTTAGGGAAGGGAAACCTGCTGTCCTTACCTGGTCTGGCCTATGTGTGACTTCAGACGCACTGCAATATGGTTGACTCTTAAATGCCCTCCGACATGACCTTGCAAGCTGCTACAGAAAAATGCACCATGGCATACCAACACCACATGGACTGTAGTGGGTCAAGGAGGCAGCCCCTGCCACCACCTTTTCAAGGGCAGTTAGAGATGGGCAACAAATGCCAGTCTTGCCGGCAGTGCTCACCATCCCAAGAGCGCATTTACATATTATCAGCACCTTTTAAGGATGAAAGGCCTGGGTTTTCTTCATCTGTTTCTCACCAATGATGATTTCACCTGGGTTTCTGGGTCTCAACAACAGCAGTTGACGGCACTGGACACGAGAGTGAACCTTGCAACGGGGCACGTGAGATTAACAGACGGTAAAGTCCTGAAAATGGATTCTAACACTATAGTTACTTTTATGAATTATTTCTGAGCTCAGGTCACCCAAGAGTCTGTACTAGGCCCTTTCTTGTTTGACCTCTGCTTAAACTGAGCTGCAAGTCAAATATGTATTAGCAGCTCAATGCGTTAATGTGTACACTCAATACTTATGCTTGTGTAAATGTATCAGTAGATAATGTTTCCAGTGCCTGGGCCAGTGAAATGCATTGTATTACCAGCTGGATGAATTATAAGGCCCATAAGCTTGCACTTTGGTAAGATGCATTTTTGATGTGAGTTTTGACTTTACCCATGAATGTGGCGATAAAGTTTAAAGCCATTCATTTATTATTTTTCTTACCTGGTTAAAAGGGTCCAGTGAAAGAAGATTTTTCCTCGTTGAATTATAGTGCACAGAAAGAGGCCATTCGGGTCAAGTAGTCCCAACCTTTCACCGCAGCCCTGCAAATGGTTCCTTTTTCAGTATTTTTCTGATTCCCTTTTGAAAGTTACTATTGAACCTGCTTCCACTGCCCTTTCAGACAGCGCGTTCCTGATCACAACTCACTGTGTTAAAAACAAAAGCTCTTCATCGCTCCCGCTGGTCCTTTTGCCCAGTTATCTTAAACCTGTGTCCTCTGGTTACTGACCCTCTCGCCAGTGGAAACAATTTCTCCTTCTGCACTTGATTAATGCCTGCATAATTTTGACCATCTCTGTTAAGTCTCACCTTAGCCTTCTCTCATCTCGGGGGAACAATCTTAGCTTCTCGAGCATCTCCACATCACTGAAGTTTCTCATCCTTGGTACCATTCCAGTAAATTTCATCAGCACCTTCCCCAAAACTTTAACGTTCCTTTCTATCGACATCACTTCTCTACATGTTATCTTAATGGAACTGTAAATGCATTCTGTTAGACTGCAGAGATCTTGCTGCAGGATTTACTGATTCACGAGTCCATAGCGGTCAACTAAAAATGTCCTGCTATGCTAAGCAAGGCGTTATATAAATCCAAACCTTTCTTTATAGCTAAATTTGATATTATTTACTTCACAAAGAGCTCGGGAACATTACCAATCTGGATACACTCCCTAAGGGGGAATCACAACAGAGCTATGACACACTCCACTTCTCCCTCGACAGTTTGTCCATTTGTGATCACCTTCTGAGCTCGATTGCAACGCAGTTTGCAACCATCGAGCGAAACACCCATTAAATCCATGAGCCTTAATCTTCTTTCAAATTCTCACATGCCAAACTTTATGAAATGCCTCCTGAAAATCCAAGCAATCTCTATCCCTTGGATTGCCCTCAACTGACTAGCCTAGTCACCTCCTGAAAGAAATTACAGCAGATTACTGAGTCATGACCTATTGCATTTAAAACCATGGTGACTCCCTCTCACGGTGTCTGTGCTCTTTGGATGAACTCTTGGCATTCTGGTAAACTTGCTTCAGCATTTTCACAGTATGTTAACTGACTGGCCTATACATCTCTGATCCATACCTCACTCTTTTTTTTCTGAGCATATGGGAAGCAACTGATTTCCTCCAGCTCTTGTCTGCAGCTTGTACATAATGAAAGCCTTAAGGCTCATCATTTCTTTTTCTGTTCCCACCACAATAGGCAAGGACAATTTAAGCTTGTTAATGACAGTGTTGCTGCTGTGGAACAGGAGGTACATTGGGAACAGACGCTGTCCCGCCATTCGATTAGATCTGGTCCGTGACTCCACTTCCCTGCCTTCGGGTCCATAACCCTCGCCACCTCGACTTAACAAAAATCTGTGTGTCTCAAAGTAGCGCAACTCTGGTTGTTCCCCGGCATCTTCAGCCTTTTGGCAGGCTGAGCTGGAGTGGGAGGCTGGGGGCCGGGGAAGAGCATCTTTGAAGGCAAAATTCCTGATCTCCACTGCCCCTTTGTGTGAAAAAGTGCTTCACGATTTCACTCCAGAGTGGTCGGAGGGAACGATTCCCTCCAGTGATGAAATCCACAGCAAAGGAATAAAATCTTAAAATTAGAGCCCGGCCAATCAGGGAGCTCTTTTTCATGAAGGCGTAGAAAGAAAAGGACCTGCATTTATTTAGCACCTGTCACAACCAACATCTCAAAGCACTTTACAGCCCAATGGAGTATAATCACTGTTGTCATGTAGGAAACACAGCACCCAGTTTGCACACAGCAAGCTCCCACAAACAGCAACATGATAATGTCCAGATAATCAGATTTTGCAATGCTGATTGAGGGATAAATATGGGGCGGTACTCTGGGGAGAACCCTTTCGAAATAGAGCCACAGGGTCTTCGGCGTCTGCCTGAGAGGGAAGATAGGACCTTGGTTTGATATCTCATCTGAAAGATGGCACCTCCAACAGCACAAGACTGCACCAGGATGTCAGTGTTGAGTTTCGTGCTCAAGTGCGAATTATACCCACAACCTTTTGACTGAGGGAACTGAGCCTTTGCTGACACAAATAGGAAATGGGAGCTCTGTCTCTGCCCAGGTTAGGAATGTGGAGGCCGAGGGTCAACTGGAACTTTCATGGCTGAAGCTGATAGATCTCCATCGCATACTAAAGAGATGTGGGACAATGGTGAGTATACAGAGGTGAAGGGTCGATTGGTCATGGTCTAACTGAATGCTGGAACAGGTTGGATGGGCTGAATGTCCCATGGCTGGTACTACATCAAGCATGCCTGATTCTTCAATGACTCCAAGGTTTTTTTGCCTCTGCCGTCCAATCCGGAGTCTAGTCCAAGTGTTGGAATCCAGTCCAAATATGATTGCTGTCCTGAAATGAAGCCAGCCCTGATGTTGCAGTTGGGCTTATTGCATTTCAATTTTGCTAAAATAGCGAAAGGGAATCCGTGCCTTTTATCTGTTCACCATTTACATCAATGAGTTGGACTTTGGAATCCAAAATATAAGGCAGAATCATCCTAGGTTTGCACTGAGTGCGGTAGCGGGTGGGAAAGATGTTGTTTTACTCGCCGGCCGCAATGAAGGGTTTTCATGCTGTATCATCTCATTCCCGCCTCATTAATTATGCAGCCACGGGCAACACGCTGTCTCGCTGGCGGGCGGCCTCCGATTTGCCCACCACGCCATTACCCCGCCGCTTCCTCCCACCGGGCGCCATACTTAAACTGCAGCTGCGTGCACAGTTCTCAATGTTTGCAGCCCAGGGCTGCTCCGGTGAAGACATGGCCCCAAAAACCAAGAAGATTGCAGCCCCCCACCTCCACCCCCCAATTCAGTGATGCATCCCTGGGATACCTTGTGGACGCCGTGAAGGCCCCCACAATGTCCTCTACCCCCCACTCTGACCGCAGGAGGCCCAACAGCCTCACCACTCTGGCTTGAGAGGCGGTGACAGAGGGGATCAGTGCAGAAAACTGTTGAATGATCTCATCCATGCCGCCAGGGTAAGGCAACCATCTCATCACTCTAAACTCACACACTCACAAGCCCATCACACATTCACTGGCATCTCATTCACTGCCAGCTCAAGGGACATCATCACCCATTCTCTCACACACACCCCATCGTATCTCCATCTGGCCTCAAATCCTCTAGAGACTGCCTCCATAGGCATCAACATCTTGAGGTCACTTGCACAGATCAACATGAGTGCCCACACACACCCTGAGATACCCCTCCTTCCCCAGTACCGCTCTCATCCTGTAGCCTCTTCCCTTGCAACTTCTCCCCCTTCCCCAAGCAAGCTCCAGCCCTGCAGACATTGAAAAGCCAGCCCAGCCTTACGACTGATCTGGTAGGTAGAGACCTGCCCGTGAACCCCCCTGAAAGTGATGCGGTGCTGTCTGTGAAGACTGGTGCTGATAATTGCGAGTGCTGCCTGAAGCAAGGTAGCCAGAGAAACCTTGAAGTCTTGAGCGAAGTGCAGCTCGTCAGGTTCACGTTGCTTACGTTTAGTTGTAAAACACGAGGGGGGCTTGTTCTGGCAAACAGGGCTTATAATGAGATGCTGAAGTATTGAAATTATGTTCCCAACTTGCGGTGGTGGGATGAGTGAAGAATCCTGCTTCAGATACCATGAAGTAGGCTTCATAGTCTTGAGTATATTAACAGTTAGTCTTTATTAACATTCCAGTTATACATACATATACAGTAGAGGGCACTGGTATGGAGCTGACTCCATCCTAGGTCTTTACACATCTCTGTCCATCTCTAGGCTGACCCTGGTTCTGGAACATGTGCCTTCTACATCACTATGTGGGCAGCACTATACTCAGTCCCACATTAACGCAGTACGTACCAGAGCCTACCACTACAGCTCCCCCCCAAGTCTTTACCTCATGGATATAGAGTTACTTCAGTTTATTTCAAGTCTTACATTGTTACAAGTCTTGTACGTTTACCTTATTGTTACAACTTCAATGCTTTTCCAACATTATTACTATTACAACATTAACAACTTTCTCGTTACCCTGTCTCCCACCTTCAAGTCCTTGAAGTTAGATGTTCAGGTGGTCTGGAGGCCTTAAACCCTTCCACATCTCGTTCACCGTTATGTCAGGAGAGCCCCGGCTCTGGCCATTCTGGTTCTTGTTGTTGGCTTGGGGATTGGACTGGCATCTGGGCACCTTCATTATAGTCCTCCATCGTGCAATGGAGGGAGCCTCTCTAAGGAGAGGGCGGAGTCTCCTCTTGTTATGCCTGACTGTGCCCTCTGGCGCCTCAACCTGGTGAGAGAAGGATTGGTCCTCGATCTGGCAAAAGGCTGACCCTGGCCTCCTGAGGTCCGGATTCCAGGCTGTGATACCCTGCTGCAGCTGGGGCGAGTGTCTGGAGTGGTGCCCCCTATTGTAGACAGAAGCTCACTTCTGTCTGTAGGACCGATCTCCTGCTCGTACATCCTGGTAGTCATTGGCTACCAGCCCTGGCAAGAGTTCCTTTGGCAGGATCGGGAGCCATGTGCGGAATTTCCTGTCCATTAGCACCTCAGGTGGGAGCAGGCTGCACTGTGAGGGGGGGTGGAGCTGTAAGTGAGCAAGTCCTCGTGAGGAAGTCCTCATTTATCTTCAGGGCAGCCTTCACCATACGGACTCCTCATTCCTCTTCACCGTTTGACTGTGGGTATCTTGAGGGGCTGGTGTGGTGATGTAAGCAGCAAAGTGTGCGGAGCATTCGTTAGAGAACTGAGCGCCATTATCCAATATGAGCTCATCCAGCATGCCATGGCTTGTGAACATCTCCTTGATGTGCTTTGTCGTCCATCTCCGTGGTGTTTGTATGAAGCTGCTTTACCTCCACCCACCTGGAGGAGTAGTCTACGACAATGAGGAAGAATCTGCCAGTGTAGACAAGCCTTTCCCATGGCCTGTTGGGGAATTGCGTGGGGATGAGTGGCCTTGGCAGTGCAATGAACAAACATGGCAATTTGCGGTAGTCTCTTCAATTGCTTTGAAGTTACCCACCAGATGGTGGATGGGGCCCACGCCCTGCATGGAGAAACTCCCAGCTGACCTTGGTGTATCTTCTGAAGAATGCTCGTCTGCAGAGAGGTCGGATTGATGAGCTGTTCGTTGAAGACCGGGAGGTCATCAATGGCTGTGAAGTGGCTCCACTGTTTGAAACACGTTTTGGCTGAATTACAGTGAGGCCACCTCTGTTGGCGGTAGGTGCGGATGTGGGCACATTCTTCATCGTGGAGCTGCTCTTGGTGGATCTATTGGAGCCTGGCCGTGCTGGTCAGTAGGTGTTCAGTAGTGGACTGAGAGTAGACCCTCAGCTCAGCGACTAAGGTAGCATCGAGTTTGGTTGGAATTCTCGTAGTGATCTTTGAAAGTGCATCTACTGTCGTCTGATTCTCTTCCTGGACATTGACGGTCTCATATGCGATCACATGAGGTGGAGGCAAAACACAGGGGTCTGAGGGAGCATCTTTGTGAGCTCCTTTTTGTTTAACAAGGAGACCAGCAGTATATTGTCTGTCTTGATTGTGATTTTGAGGCCGACGATATAGTCGGAGAACTTGCCATGGGACTGCTGGAGGTTCCTTCTCAATGACAGAAGACCCGGATTCTGTGTCTGATAGTCCTCCAGAAGCAGAGTAGATGGGTGGCCTTGTGCCGTCCAATTGCTCCTGAAAGGGAACTGCCCTGAGGCCTGTGGGTGAAGCATCGGCTGCTACGATGGTGGGCAAGGCCGGGTCATAGTGGGCCAGAATGTCAATGGAGAGCAACGTCTCCATGATAGGATTGGAGGCATGTTGTTGCTGGGAGTCCCAATGCCACGCTTGGTCTTTCTTGGGCAGGAGTCTCTACGGTTCCGTGACCTGTGCCAAGTGGGGCAAAAACTTCGGCAACTGCTTCACCCTCCCTAGGACGCGCTGGAGGTTTGGGACGAAGGAAGATGGGGAAAGTTGGTGATCGCCTTGGTTTTGTGTGGGCCTGCTTTGTTGCTGATGATGTGGCCCAGGAACCTGACGGAGGTTTTGGTAAACTCACCTTTATTGTTCAGCGTTAGCCCTGCCTCTTGCTGTGAGCCTTTCATCGTACTCTTCCACTGTGACACCATGATCCGGGTGGCAAATGGCTCCCTGAAGGGTGTCTGACATCCTGCATTGGAATATCACTCGCACCGATGTAATCCCAAAGAGCAGGCAGTTGAAGCAAAATCTACCAAAGTGGGTCATAAATGTAGTTAGGAGCCTGGAGTCCTCATTGAGGGGGAGCTGCCAGAAACCACCGTCAGTGCCTAGTTTAAGTTCATTGACCAAAAGCTTGGTCAATGAAGTAGGTTTTGAGGAGTGTCTTAAAGGAGGAGTGAGGGAGGCAGAGAGGTTTAGGGAGGGAATGCAAAAGCTTTTGGGCCGTGGCTGCTGAAAGCACCCCCCCCCCCACCCCCCCGCCCCCACCAATGATGGAGCAATTAAAATCAGGAATGTGCAAGAGGCCAGAACAGGAGGAGTGCTGGGATCTTGGAGGGTTGTAGGGCTGGAGGAGATTACAGAGATAGGGAGGATCAAGGTCATGGAGGGATTTGAAAAGCAGGTGAGAGTTTGAAAACCCAGTCATTGCTGGACCAGGAGCCACTGAACAACAGAGGTGATGGGTGGGTGCAAGTTAAGGTACAAGCAGCAGAGATTTGGATGAGCTCTGTTAACGTAAAGCAGAAGACAGGAAGCCAACCGAGAGAGCATTGAACCTACAGGGGGATATTCAGAGTACAGGTTAGGGCCCTCCTAACCAGCCAGGATAGATTCTGCACTGATACAGGAAGGAGTGGAAAATGCAGGCTGCTGGCAACACTGCCTTGTTGCTAGCTGTGATTCGAGAGAGGTCAAGAAGACCCTGTCACTGATTGGCACAGGTCAGGCAGGGGCATCGGCCTGAGCAGCAAGAAGCGGCAGGGCCCCAGGGAGTCCCAGATGCTCCCGAGGAGGGGCAAAACCCATAAAGATGTGTGGGGTGACCAAGAGCCTCTAGGAGACGCAGCTCATACGTGGAGGTGAGCCACAGTGCTGCAGATGCCGTCGCTTGTCCAGGAATGCAGTAGCTCACGTTGGTCACATTCGCCGTGAGAAGCTCATTCCGCACCGACTTGTAGTCCATCCCATGCCGATTGCTTTGAAGGTGACCGCCACGGTGAACTTTCTTGCCAGCAGGTCCTGCAGGGGTCCACCGGGGACCTGTGCAAATTATTATAATCAGAAGCACACAAATGCATAAAGGAGGTGACAGATTCTCTTTCCAACAAATCTCACCATTACGTCCAGTTCTACGTGGATGACGCAAGCCGGGCAGATTCACCGCAATCTCCGGTTTCCTGTAAGTGCAGGGCAGCACTGGTGGCACATATGCATCCTTGAGAACTCCCTGGCAGCAGTGAGATTCGTAAATAGAAAAGAATTTCACTCTCTGAACGCCCAGCTCATTTGTGAGCACAGAAAGCAGATCCTGCATGTTTATTCTAGGGACCCAGGAAGCTCTCACGACTCTTACACGTTGACTCACTCGCAGGTGCCAAAGATCTTCGAAGGGTCTTGGCGCTTACAGGGTCAACTCCTTGGGGACAAAGGGTGCCCCAGAAGAGCTGGCTGATGACGCCTATTTGCAGTTCACAGGCTGCTGCTGTGGGAAGATGCAGTGCAGCACATTCCACCACAAGATCCTTACTAAAGCAAAAAAATTGGCTCCTGAAAACCTATTTCCAAGTTTGGGCTGGTCAGGCTGGGCTCTCCAATATACTCACCACAGAGAGTGCTCCGCATCATCGCTGTTTGCTGGACCCTGCACAAGCTTGTGTTGCAAAGTGGGGATGTGTTGCCTGAGGGAGACATTGAGGAGATAGACATCCCCTTGGCCAAGGAGGACATTGAAGGAGATGGCTCTGAAGAGGGTGAGGATTTAGACAAGTCACATGAAAGTGCCATTGCACAGGTAAGACTTGGGAGACATGCCCGTGACAACCTCAGAGCTACAAGATCCCAGGAGGAGTAAGGTGTTGACAAATCCTCACAATTATGGTTTCCTTCAGCCCCAAAACCTTCATTCTCAGCTTGAAAATCTCACGAAAGTTCATCAAATACCTCACAATGATCATGGAAATATCAGAACTCACCGTATCCCCTAATGATGGAGTCATCCTCAGAAGGGAGAGTAGCCTTGGCAACACTTGGCCATTGTGGAATGTGATTAGCACTCTCTTTGTACATGTCCTTAAGCAACTTCACGTAGCATAGTCCTTTCAGACATGGCCTCCCCAGGTCAGTGCACATGGCAGCTTTTAAGGGGCTGCAATTCCAAATTACTCAGGGATGCGCTCATGTCTATATGGCACCAGCTCAATAAGGCAGCCTAAACACGCATGATTTAATGCTTTAATGCTTTGTGCTTGGATGGGTCAATAGGGAGCAGCATCCAGAGAGTTCCATTTGTCCCGTAGCCAGCTCTGACCAATGCAGAATTGCATTGTTACTGCTTCCCAGGCACCCATCGGTGAGGAGCGTTTGCATTCTCCTCACAGAGAGTGCCTCACGGGGACAATGGCTTCCTGAGGTGCAACCACTCAGGATCCTGCACTCGTCAGAGGCCTGACAAGTCTCTGTCCTGACCTTTGCATTAGGGTGAAACCTGGCCCAGTCAGCATTGACACAGCAGCCAATGACAGCATCTTCCCTTCACGGACCCTGCTGAGGACTTAGGAGGTTTGACAGTCCTCACTCACTGTCCAGCTCCCCAAAATCAATGAGGGCCCCATCATGCTCTGGATTCCAGATGGAGTCGGGTGCTCTGCCTTTACACAAGGAGCACATGAAGCCCCACTAAGCAACGGCCCAGGTCTAAAGTAAGACTGTTGCAGATAAGGAGATAGCTTCATGAAGATGAGCATGCACCTCTGTCACCACACATTCACCCCCCCTCTCACAGGCATTTGTAAGTTTACCGATTGACCCCTACTTCCCTAGTTCAGCGACATGCACAGGGATAGTGCGAGCTCAACATGGAAATGACGTTCAGCCTTAAATGTGGACACTACATCCTCCTGCAGAGAAGCATATGGGCTTCAAAGTTTGAAACTGCTTCGGCCATGAACTCACTCTCATAAAGTAAACGCCGTTGCAAACTACACATTGGAGAATTAAATGTAACATTAGTCATGACTACTACCTGTTCCATCCATAAACAACAAGACATCAGCAGGATAATCATGAACCTTGATGAGCACTTCCCCAGAGCCCAAAGTACGTCTGCCTGACATTTAAAGCCGACAGGTGTATAGGCCAGGCAGCAGTATCACATATGATGTACATTTCCTGATGTCGCTGATGTGGAAATAAAGGCTACTCACTGTGGTGAGAATTTATGTAACTGAAGATCCAGATGGGACTTCACTGAGGGGGTGCATTTTGGACCCTTGAATGACCGTGAGACATTGAAGCAAATTGACTATAAGTGGAATCCATGAGGCTTGGAGAAGGATTGCTGCAATTATATATTTGCAAAAGTGAAAAGTCAACACAATGAGGGGAGACGTGTGCAACCAGTGTGCATTTAAAACCTCTTAATCTTTTTATTCCCACCGTTATATCTAGGTGCAGCCCGACATCCGCAGCCAAGATGGAGTTGGCCTGCTGACTGCTATGTGCTGTTGCTTGGAGCCTGAGGCCTTGAGGCCTGCTAAAAGTGCCTCCTGCTCAGGTGCAGGTGCATCGTCCTCAGTCTGAGCTCCTGGAGTTGATGGGGTCACTGGCAGAGGGGAGGTGGAGCGGCAGGGGACCCTTGCAATGTCCTGGGTGGGTGCCTGGCTGATGCTTCTCCTCCTTTTAGGTGCCCGATAGCCCCTCCCTGCCCCCTTGAGGAGAAGGGGCACCTGGAGGGAGGTTGAGGTGCCCCGTCCACCTCTCGCCCAGCCACTGTTGGAATGCACCCACGGCTAGAGCAATGGTGTGTAGGCCCGAGCTCAAATCCTGCTGGGCCTGTGAGGCAGTGCGGCCTTTCCAATTGATGGGCCCACATACTGGAGCCGTGAGAGCAGACAGAACGTGGACGGGATCCTCCAGCTTGTGTTCCGGTCTGTGGATGGCATCTGACAATCCTGCTGGATGTTTCCCTGCCTGTCTCCGCACCTCCATCACGTCTGTTAGGGCTGAGTCCAGAGGCTCACCTCAGACTTGACCTCAGCTGGGGCCTGGCCTCCAGCGATCCCCCAAGGGTCAGAGACCCCGGCTGTCACTGCCTCCACCAGCTGTGGACCCCTGTCAAGTGAGGCGATCGCCAGGTTGTGGGCCCGAGCCTGCTCTAGAACCAGGTCCCACCCAGGTACGTGGATCTGCGGTTGCTATTGGCTCTACCTAATGTCGGCAAACATGGAGTGAAAAAAGGTGACGTGTGCTCCTCCCACACGTGACGCACAATCCACTCTACCATAGATGCTATCCCACCCGTTCAGCATTCTCAGTGGAGCTTTGCAAGCTTTCTCTCTGTCCCGCCGCCAAGATACGTCAAACAGAACTCCAAATCGCTGGCCTCATGATTGCATCCAGGACACATAACTTTCCCAGGAAAGGTCCTTCCAAGTTTCTCCCAGCAATCCCAGCAACCCCCCCCCCCCCCCAGCCCCACAACCTTGTCAAAGCAACCGACCAAAAAGACAATTCATCAGTCAAGCCACACATGCACTAACCCCCAGAACAGCCACTTGCGTTGCACACATGATACATTTGTGGTCCCAGCAGTGCATGGAACATAACACTTCACAAAATATTTAATCATCTTGGTCTTTGATTAACGTCGTAACCTCTCAAACTATTTCTAATGCTGCTATGACTTTATTGCAATGACTACACTTCAAAAATATTTCATTGGCTGTGTAGCGTTTAGGGACCTCCTGAGGCTGTGAAAGGCATTGGGGAAGTGAAAATTCTTTCATTCTTCCCACTCAGATGTTTATCAGACTTTTTTAAAAAATTAAAAATGTCATTGACACAGCTTCAACTGCTTTTGCAGTTGAACTATTTTGCCGATCCATTCTCTTGAGAGGAAGGCGCCTTTTAACCTGTAATAATTTGCACGCCCCCTGATTTGGTGCTCAGTTTCTAATTTACGCTGGCTCCTTCCTGATTTCACAGTTTTCAGCAACTTGAAGAGACTGCGTCATGCCCGCCTTTCACTCATTTCGGAACGAGAGCAAATTGAGCCTTCATGAGCGAGTGCCATGAATCCAGTCCTTTACAATTTGACACCAAAGTCCCAAAGCTGTAATGTCCCTTTCTTGTGTTAGGAAGGGTAGGACTCAAAACTGCACTGAATAGCCTCAGTGCGGCCTGCCGACCGAAGTATGTAAGTATGTGTCAGTGCAGTATTGAGGGAGTGCTGCGCTGTCAGCGGTACGACTTCTCAGGTGAGATTAAAAACAGAAAATTCTGGAAAATCTCAGCAGGTCTGGCAGCACCTGTGGAGAGAGAAATAGAGGTAACGTTTCGAGTCCGTATGACTCTTCTTCAGAGCTGAGTTTTTCTAGCAGTTTCTGTTTTTATTGCGGATTTCTGCCGTCTGCGGTATTTTGCTTTTTGTCTCAGGTGAGATGTTAGAGTTGGTCTTGCCTCTAGTTTGCATTTTTATCAGGGAGGCCAGCTTACACGCAAACTCTTGGGGCTGCATTTTGCCGTCAGCGAGCGGGTGGGGGGGAACGGACCCGCTCGTTGACGCACAAAATGACGCGGGATGATGTCGGGCGGAACCCCCGATGCCTTCCCACCCCATTTAAATTTTTGGGAAGGCGAACGGACAGTGAAATCAGCTGTGGGCCTGCCGACCTGTCAATGGCCAATTGAGGCCATTGACAGGATAATTAAAACAATTAAAGGACCTGCCCATCCAACCCTAAGGTTTAACAACGATGTCAACTTGGTTATTTTTAAATACGACGGACACCTTATTGCTCCTGATTCACAAGGCACAGCATTTGAGGAATTTAAACCTCAGTGACCATCAGGAGCCCCGGCGGTAAGTAGAAACAACATGAAACCTCATCCACCGGCCGGATGAGGTTTCACGTGGGGTTTTAAAAACTTTAATAAAGTTTGAGTGAAATTTACTAACATGTCACATGAGGGGGACATGTTAAGGATTTTTTTATTTTTCTATTTTTGATGTTTGTACAAGTGTCAGCGATCTCCCTGAGGCTGCACTTAGCCGCAGGGAGATGTGTGATCTATCGTGTGCATGCGTGAAAGAGCGTACTCTCGCATTTGGGGAATCCACCTCCCCCCCACCCACCGCCCGCACAGGGAGCGCATAGCGCTTCCCGCCGGGCGTCACGCCGGGCGGGCTTTAATTGGCCCGCCCACTTAAAATGGCGGCGGGGCCCGCTTCTCCGGCGGGGATCGGCTCCCCGCTCGCCGGAGGTTGGGTCAGGCCCGCCCACCCGACAGGCAGGAAATTCTGCCCTTGGTGTTTTAGAATGAACTAGCATAGAATATAACATTTATTTCCTAATTTCACACACAATGAAGGCTCCGCAGACTAATTCATTTCATACACATGATGGCCTCACACCTTCCTATCTCAGTAACCTAACAACCTCCCCAGTCTCTGCACTCCTCCCGGTCTAGCCTCTGGCACACCCTTCATTTCAATCTCTCCTTCAGGAGCCTGGGCCCTCAGTGCTGGAATCCCATCCCTAAGCCTCTCTGCCCCTCTGTCCCTCTCTCCTCCTTTTAAAACCCGCCTCTTTGAACAAAGATTTTGGTGGCCTGCCCTAATACCTCTTTGTGTGACTTGATGTCATGTTGGATAATAATTCTCCTGTGATGGGAGGGGAGGACGACACTGCCTAACGTAAGGTAGGAATGATGAAACAGGCTTGACAGGATGAATCCTTCCTCCCTCCCTCCTTTCCTTCCTGCCTCCCTTCACCCCTTCCTTCCTCTCTTTCATCCTCCCTTCCTTCCTCCCTCCCTTCCTCCCTCCCTCCCTTCCTCCCTTCCTTCCTCCCTCCCTTCCTCCCTCCCTTCCTCCCTCCTTTCCTTCCTGCCTTCCTTCACCCCTTCCTTCCTCCCTCCCTTCCTCCCTCCCTCCCTTCCTCCCTCCCTTCCTCCCTCCCTCCCTTCCTTCCTCCCTCCCTTCCTCCCTCCCTTCCTTCCTCCCTTCCTTCCTCCCTCCCTTCCTCCCTCCCTCCCTTCCTCCCTCCCTTCCTCCCTCCCTCCCTTCCTTCCTCCCTCCCTCCCTTCCTCCCTCCCTCCCTTCCTTCCTCCCTCCCTTCCTCCCTCCCTCCCTTCCTCCCTCCCTTCCTCCCTCCCTCCCTTCCTTCCTCCCTCCCTCCCTTCCTTCCTCCCTCCCTCCCTTCCTTCCTCCCTCCCTTCCTCCCTCCCTCCCTTCCTCCCTTCCTTCCTCCCTCCCTTCCTCCCTCCCTCCCTTCCTCCCTCCCTTCCTCCCTCCCTCCCTTCCTCCCTCCCTCCCTCCCTTCCTTCCTCCCTCCCTCCCTTCCTTCCTCCCTCCCTTCCTCCCTCCCTCCCTTCCTCCCTTCCTTCCTCCCTCCCTTCCTCCCTCCCTCCCTTCCTCCCTCCCTTCCTCCCTCCCTCCCTTCCTCCCTTCCCTCCTCCCTCCCTTCCTCCCTCCCTTCCTCCCTCCTTTCCTTCCTGCCTCCCTTCACCCCTTCCTTCCTTCCTCCCTCCCTTCCTCCCTTCCTTCCTCCCTCCCTTCCTCCCTCCCTCCCTTCCTCCCTCCCTTCCTCCCTCCCTCCCTTCCTTCCTCCCTCCCTTCCTCCCTCCCTCCCTTCCTCCCTTCCTTCCTCCCTCCCTTCCTCCCTCCCTCCCTTCCCCCCTCCCTTCCTCCCTCCCTCCCTTCCTTCCTCCCTCCCTCCCTTCCTCCCTTCCTTCCTCCCTCCCTTCCTCTCTCCCTCCCTTCCTTCCTCCCTCCCTTCCTCCCTCCCTCCTTTCCTCCCTTCCTTCCTCCCTCCTTTCCTTTCTCCCTCCCTTCCTCCCTCCCTCCCTCCCTTCCTTCCTCCCTCCCTTCCTCCCTCCCTCCCTTCCTCCCTTCCTTCCTCCCTCCCTTCCTCTCTCCCTCCCTTCCTTCCTCCCTCCCTTCCTTTCTCCCTCCCTTCCTCCCTCCCTCCCTTCCTCCCTCCCTTCCTCCCTCCCTTCCTCCCTCCCTCCCTTCCTCCCTTCCTTCCTCCCTCCTTTCCTTCCTCCCTCCCTTCCTCCCTCCCTCCCTCCCTTCCTCCCTCCCTCCCTTCCTTCCTTCCTCCCTCCCTTTCTTCCTCCCTCCCTCCCTCCCTTCCTCCCTCCCTTCCTTCCTCCCTCCCTCCTTTCCTTCCTGCCTCCCTTCACCCCTCCCTTCCTTCCTCCCTCCCTTCCTTCCTCCCTCCCTCCCTCCCTTCCTCCCTCCCTTCCTCCCTCCCTTCCTCCCTCCCTCCCTTCCTTTCTCCCTCCCTTCCTCCCTTTCTCCCTCCCTTCCTCCCTGCCTTCCTCCCTCCCTTCCTCCCTTCCTTCCTCCCTCCTTTCCTTTCTCCCTCCCTTCCTCCCTCCCTTCCTCCCTCCCTCCCTTCCTCTCTCCCTCCCTCCCTTCCTTTCTCCCTCCCTTCCTTTCTCCCTCCCTTCCTCCCTCCCTCCCCTCCTCCCTTCCTTCCTCCCTCCCTTCCTTCCTCCCTCCCTTCCTCTCTCCCTCCCTCCCTTCCTTCCTCCCTCCCTCCTTTCCTCCCTCCCTCCCTTCCTTTCTCCCTCCCTTCCTCCCTCCCTCCCTTCCTCCCTCCCTCGCTTCCTTCCTCCCTCCCTCCTTTCCTCCCTCCCTCCCTTCCTTCCTCCCTCCCTTCCTTTCTCCCTCCCTTCCTCCCTTCCTTCCTTCCTTCCTCCCTTCCTCTCTCCCTCCCTTCCTCCCTCCCTTCCTTCCTCCCTCCCTTCCTTTCTCCCTCCCTTCCTCCCTTCCTTCCTTCCTTCCTCCCTTCCTCTCTCCCTCCTTTCCTCCCTCCCTCCCTTCCTTTCTCCCTCCCTTCCTCCCTCCCTCCCTTCCTCCCTCCCTCCCTTCCTTCCTCCCTCCCTCCTTTCCTCCCTCCCTCCCTTCCTTCCTCCCTCCCTTCCTTTCTCCCTCCCTTCCTCCCTTCCTTCCTTCCTTCCTCCCTTCCTCTCTCCCTCCCCTCCTCCCTCCCTCCCTCCCTCCCTTCCTCCCTTCCTCCCTCCCTCCTTTCCTTCCTGCCTCCCTTCCTCCCTTCCTTCCTCCCTCCCTTCCTCTCTCCCTCCCCTCCTCCCTCCCTCCCTCCCTCCCTTCCTCCCTCCCTCCTTTCCTTCCTGCCTCCCTTCCTCCCTTCCTTCCTCCCTCCCTTCCTCTCTCCCTCCCCTCCTCCCTCCCTCCCTCCCTCCCTTCCTTCCTCCCTTCCTTTCTCCCTCCCTTCCTCCCTTCCTTCCTTCCTTCCTCCCTTCCTCTCTCCCTCCCCTCCTCCCTCCCTCCCTCCCTCCCTTCCTCCCTCCCTCCTTTCCTTCCTGCCTCCCTTCCTCCCTTCCTTCCTCCCTCCCTCCTTTCCTTCCTGCCTCCCTTCCTCCCTTCCTTCCTCCCTCCCTTCCTCTCTCCCTCCCCTCCTCCCTCCCTCCCTCCCTCCCTTCCTCCCTCCCTCCTTTCCTTCCTGCCTCCCTTCCTCCCTCCCTTCCTCCCTCCCTTCCTCCCTCTCTCCCTCCCTCCCTTCCTTCCTCCCTCCCTTCCTCCCTCCCTCCCTTCCTCCCTCCCTCCTTTCCTTCCTGCCTCCCTTCAGCCCTTCGTTCCTCTCTTTCATCCTCCCTTCCTTCATCCCTCTCTCCCTCCCTCCCTTTCTTCCTCCCTCCCTCCCTTCCTTCCTCCCTCCCTCCCTTCCTTCCTTCCTCCCTCCCTTCCTCGCTCCCTCCCTTCCTTCCTCCCTCCCTTCCTTCCTCCCTCCCTTCCTCTCTCCCTCCCTTCCTTCCTCCCTCCCTTCCTCCCTCCCTCCCTTCCTCCCTTCCTTCCTGCCTACCTTCACCCCTTCCTTCCTCTCTTTCATCCTCCCTTCCTTTGTCCCTCCCTTCCTCCCTCCCTTCCCTCCTCCTTTCCTTCCTCCCTTCCTCCCTCCCTCCCTCCCTCCCTCCCTTCCTCTCTCCCTCCCCTGCTGTTGCCCTATTTAACAGAGGGCCCCTGGAAAGGAGTGATGGAACAGGCTTGAGGGGCTGAATAGCCTCCTCCTGTTCCTATGTGTGGCAGGTCAAGATGGGTACCACAGAGGTGTAGAGCACGGTGGAACTTTAACAAACTGGCATCTCCAGGAGACAAGGGCAGACGAGGGAAGGAAATATTTAAACAACATTTCGGAACAGAAGGTAGAATGGAACTTTAGTTACTGCTTGCTCCAGTGAGGGAATAAGAGTATTGTGTCATGTCTTTTACTCACTGCAGGTCCAGCGTTCCCTGTTCTGATTATCCAGGGATTAAGGATTTTCTCACTGTCTGTGTTTGACAATCCTTTATCTAAATCCAGTCTGGTTCCACGTACCATCAGTGAGCTCACAAAGTTCAGCATAGTGTTGATAAATGTGCTGTTAACAGGCACTATCTTATCAAAGGTAGTCTTGAGTTAGACATTAATGTGAAAAATTGCCAAAAGTGACCCTTAGTTCTTCCCAAGTGGGTCAGGGGTCCTTTTTGAGAGATAAGGCACATGCAATAGATTGTGGCCTCGAGACATTGTCGATCCTCAAAAAGATGCAGGAGGTGATGAAGGCAATCAGAAAACCTTGCTTACCTGCTGACGTCCTTTATTGTCCCTTATTGTACCTCGTACCTTTGAAGTTCTTTGCAGCCTTGGCCTCGAGCCTAGCAAGGTTTCATCAGGAATGCGACAATGAAACCCCCACCTCCAAAGGGGAAGAGCCACCGGAGGTGAGTCGGTGAAGTTCTGCTTTCTAATTGTCAAATCCAGAAAACAAAACCCCTTACTTTATTTTCACCCCGCGTTCACCCTTCTTTTTAGACGCACTCCCTTTGGGCAATAGTGTCCGCAGGGCCTTTATCCACAACCTCAGGACACCCCGAAGCACTTGCAGCCAATGAAACCATTTTTTGAAGGCTAATCACCGCTGTACTGTAGCTGCAACCTATCTGTGCACAGCAGGATCCAAAAATAGCGATACAACGACGACCACCAGCATGAGATCACGCTTTTAGTGATGTGGGTTGAGGGATAAGTATTGGCTAGGATGCTGGGGAGTGCTCCCACGCTCTTTTTCCAAAAAAAATAAGTGCCCTGGAATCTCTGACACTTGGTTTACTGTCTGATCTCAAAAGATAGCACGCGGGTCACCAGTGCAGCACCCCGCCTGTGATCACACTGTGGGCAGAATAACACGCTCCCAAATCGGGAGCATTCCCAGGTCCCGGAGACGCATTATCAGGTGTGACGACATCTGACAGCATTCCCAATGTCATCACGCCACTTTTGTGTAACACAGCAGGCAGGATTAAAAGTCGGAACCCAGCCCATGTCATTGTAAATATCAATTTATAGTGTATTTAAGCTCATTAATGACCTGACTGACTGCCATAATATGGTGTGAACGCTATAATACACCCTTACAGTCAGATTCACGTCGTGTGTGGCTCCAGTTTTTTTTTAAAGGGGCAGCTTGTTAGGGTGAGTTTAAAAGCTGCAGCTGAGTCCTGAGTGTCAGTTCAGCAGTCAGTATGGATCGGTTACTGCTGGGAGGGCTTATCTGAATGAGCAGACTGTCCATTTTAAAATCATGAGGTTGGAGGCTTTTTCTCAGCTGCTGAGTGTTCTGCTGACAGCTATATTTTGCTCCTGACCATCTCTCTGGGCCATAAAGTACCTGAGGGAGAGATGGGCATTGTGTAGGTCTAGGTTCTCCTGAAAAGATGGGTAACAGTACACTCATTAACTCTTTCAGATTATTTTATGCCTACCCATTATCAGCTCAGCACGCGCCAGCCTGGATGCTGTACTCATCCATCATCTACTTATTTCTGCCAATCACCCACCCTACAAGTGGACCAAAGCTTTAAAGGCACAATGACATGGTTGAAGACAGTTGTGCTCTTGGTGAATCCTGCTGTTTCTGAGGTCCAGCCAAACTGACTTCCCTCCTGCATTCGTGAGTGCACCCTGTAACCCACTAGCACAAGATTGCACAAACCAAGGTCTGTATTTTACCCTGGCCACCGTCATTATGTTATTTACCCTTTTCTGGCATTGGTTCCGTGTCCCCCTAACTAGCCCAACACTGCCGCCCTCCTCAGCCACTTCCTCCCAGGCTGTACATGTCTGGCTTGGCTTCCACCTCTGATCAGGTGTTGACATCAGCGGCTGACATTGGTTGGAGACTAACACGTATGAAGGCTCTGAGGGAGCGCCCATTGAATTGTGGGGCTGGTTTGGTCCTTCTCCCCCACCTCTCCCCTCGCTCCAACGATGCAGACATCTCTGGAGGGAAATGTGCAACAAGTGGACAATTCCTCCATGCCAAAAAGTGGTTAACGTATTCAGGTTGAGAAAGAATGCCACCTCTGATCAGTGCCAAGACTTGGAGACAGCAGAACTCAAAACAGAAGGGAAAAACAGTTCGGACCTATATTCTTATTTCCCAGTTTTTACTGGTGTTCCATTTTAAGGTATACAAGACCAGTTCAGACCAGTATTCTTATTTCCCAGTTTTTATTGCTTTTTCGTCCTGGGGTTAGAAACCTAAACACTGCTCAGTGACAAATTACCCTGCACAGTTGGAAGCAATCCTGCTCTTGCTGGGTCCCCTGACATTGTCCTGCTCAGGAGGCCCTTTAAACTGCCGGCCATGACCTCGGCGGCCGGACAACCCATCCTCCAACGCTGACTGGGCAGGATGGCAGCCTCAGTCCCACCCTGGAAATGAACAAGCCCCAAGGATCTGGCCGGAAGTTGACAGGCTGCCGGCTTGCTAGTGCAGAAGCTGCCCTTGGCGGTCCAGCCTATTATTCAGCCCTGTGTGTGGGCCAATCTAAATCGTGTGCTCCCTCTGGAGTGGAATTTCGGACCCACAACCTCCCTGACTCCAAAGCGAGGACCCACTGAGCCACAGGTGACACAAAGAGTAACGCTCACTTCAGCCACCTTTAGAAGAGGTAACAAAAACAAAAATAGCCGGAAAAACTCAGCAGGTCTGACAGCATCTGCGGAGAGGAACACAGTTAACGTTTCGAGTCCGTATGACTCTTCATTAGAACAGAAGTGGTAAACTGGGCTGAACAACTCACATTGATCCCTGCGATGATAACTAGAGGGCATTAAGTTAAGATCACACGCCAAGAATGAAGGGAGAGATATTTTACACAGAGTCGTCCTTCCATAAACTTTGAGAACAGGCAGATTCCATAACAGATTTTCAAAAAAGTGGAGAAAGAATTCCAAAGGAGGAGCTTTACTGGGTTTGAGGGATGGGACTAAATCGACAGACCTTTCGGAGACCTGGCACAGACACGATGCGTTGAATGAACTCCTAAAGCACTTCAACATGTTACGATTCTTGGCTGAGAAAGTGACGAGATCGAAGTTCAGAGGGAAATAGATTGAAGTGGTTAAGAGGTTAAAAACACTGGGACAGGCACTCACTACATCTGGGGTGAAGATATTTGCTGGGGTACAGACTTCTGCTGGGCACACACACTTATGCACATACACAGATGCACACACATACATGCACAGGTACATAAACATATAAGTGTGTGTACACGAACACATGTACACACGTACACAAACATGCATGTGCATAGATGCATTCACACTCACCTGTACACAGACATGCATACACACAAATGCATGCACACACATGTACATTCACACGTAAGTGTATATACATGTACATACACGTGTCCATGCGCTTACACTGATACACGCAGATGCACAGATGCATTCATGCACATATGCACACACAGGCATACATACATGTATTTATACACACAAATTCACACACCTATACATGTGCACAATAAAACGTATGTACACAGAGGTATCTACACATGTACACACACACACATCTATAGGCTAAAACATATAAATAAACATCTACATGCACAAAAACACATACCTACACAAGGGTATATCTACACAGAAATGCATGCACACAAACACATTGGAATGTTCACAGACACTTGCACAAACCTATATTCAAATAACACACACACATACACACACACATACATGGGCATGCACATGTTCAGATTAAAACATTTACAAGCAAGAATCTTGGATCACAGCCTAGTTCGGAGAATGACCGAGGCGAGGGGCAAAAAGGTCCATTTCAGCCTCCTCCTGCCCATAGTATCTGGGATTGGCTAACTCAGCTGAGGTCAGGGATGGATGCTGAGATTTACCTGCTCATTACCTCAGGCAGCACGCACACTGACTGCTTTCAAAGTTCCTAAGCTATCCTGGTTCCAGAGGATCATTTCCTGGTGAAGATGTTATGTGTTTATCAGGATGTGGGGTTACAGATACTGAAAAGTTACTGTTGGTATAGATTTATTTAATCTGTCAAACTACAGTATGCCATTAACAATGAGGCCTGCAGCAGATAAACTGATAATGATGGACCACTCCTGATAGTAGACAGTACAAGGGAGATAATTTCCCTTTGTTTTTTTTTGGCAAGTTTCTGGTTAATAATGGGCATGGGGATATTTTCCATTTTGGCTCCCCGTTGTCAGGACCGTATCCCCCCAGGCCCAGGTTGAACACTTGTTGATCCACAGTAAAGCTCCCTGTATGATGCCTCACTTGGACAAGTACAGCAGTGGCTCAGTGAGTAGCACTCTTGAGTTAGAAGGATGTGGGTTCAAGTTCCATATCAGAACAGCACCAGGCAGGCACTCTTAGTGCAGTACAGGGGGTATGCTGCACTGCCCGGGGTGTCACCTCAGGTGAGACATTAAACCGAGACCCCATCTGCCCTCTCAGGTGGTTGTTAAAGATCCCACAGCACTAGTTGAAGAACAGCAAGGGATTTCCGTTGCTCTACTGGGCCAATATTTATCCCTCAATCAGCATCACTAAAATCCACCGAGCTGGTCACTTGTCACATTGCAGTGTGTGGGAGCTTGCTGTGTGCAAAATGGCTGTTGCTTCTCCAACAGTGGCTACGCCTCAAAAGTAATTTATTGGCTGTAAAAGACTTTGGAGGATGTGCAGTCATAAAAGGCGCTATATAAATTCAAGTCTTTCCTTCTTTTTCGCTTGCAAAGCAATAAGGGATCCTGCTTGTAGTTTGTTTGCATGAAGTATTTGGTTTTGGTTTGCCTCTTGACATTTGCAATTTCCTGTGATTCAGTAGCACATCACATGGTGTGATTAATGTGAAAGAGTAGGAATACAGCTGTACAAATCTAAACTACAAACATAAATGGAAATATTTTAGACTGAACATCCTCAGTCCAACAATATCTTTTACATTCAAAGTATCTGTATGTCTAACTTCAGCCCATTGTATGAGTAAATAGTCTTTCTGTGCTTATTAAGGTGAAAGATTATAGTGCTGTTGAAACACCATTAGTGTAGCGTTCAATGGTTCGATTGTTCTGTGTTTGATTATGTGAGTCTGGTAACTGACCTATGCTCACTGTGTTTGATTAGGTAAGCCTGGATGTTGACTCAGAGTAAAGTAAATAGACGCTGCAGAAGCTCCTCAAGGCTGAGCTGGAAGGCTGGTGTAGACATTCTAAAGCATTGTATAAAACTCTGTAAATAAAGTTCCTATACACTTGGAAACTAGTGTCATTCTGCATTGCTTTAAAGATAATCAAGTCTATCAAATATGCAATAGTTAGCATCAAACGCTCTGAGACTAGGTGGAATACATGTGAATCTAGAGTAACTCTTTCTCAGTCAGCACTGCCTAAACAAAATGGCTCAGTCCCAAACCTTAGCCATCCTGTGCTGTCCCTGATGGAGATGGCCAAATTGAAAGCAGTTTTGAGTGGAAGCCCCAGGACTGCTATTGGGCTGAGACTGACCACCTCATCTCATACCAGCCCAACTCATCCTTCTGCACCACCTAATTCTTCAACAGAGAAACCCAAGTGAAGAGCTGATAGAAGACATCTCCATGGGGAGTGACAGCTGGAGCGAGGGAGTCACCTTAACGGTTGTAGTTGGGTAACACTATGGTATGAGAGCCTGTATGTGGTTACAGTAAAGGACATCTGAGGGCTTGAGGTCCTGAGAACAAATGAGTGAGAAATAGAAACAGTAAGCAGCATTTGGGGGTTTAGGTTGAGTCCCTAACATGGGAGTCAAATGGGGGTCACAACCCCACACTTGGTGGGAAACAGTTTCACCATATTGGCCAGTTGGTGGCCAGAAGATGGGCTCCTTGTCCAAAAAAGGATGGCAGGAGGGATCTCGAAGCTGGAGGGTCCGTCAGAGTTGGGGGGGGGTGGGGGGGGCCGGATTTCCCGAGCCAGCAACCTGTCCAAAACTCAACCATTGCCCGTCACTAATTGCTCTTGTGAGGGTGAAGGCGAGCTGCCTTCTTGATCCACTGAAGTCCACGTGCTATGTGCGATTCTGTCAGAGACTGACTGAATTTTCCAGTTGACCACTGGGCCCCTTGAGGTGCAGGAACTAGGCCAACAACCCGGAGGCAGCCTATCAACGGGGACCCAGCCCTCCAAGCAGGGTTGGAGGCCCTCCTAGTCTACCTGGCCACAGGTCGCACTGTGGATGGGTTCCCCCACCCGATGGTAACCCAGCCAGCTGAGGGCGTTTTCTTAAATTTGGAGACAGCGCCTCAAGTTGGAGGCGCCTTCTCTCTCTCTCTCTCTCTCTCTCTCCCTTACCTGATTTGACATAACCAAGTGGCTGGCCATAGCAGAGAGGCAACCACATTGCTGTGGATCTGGGGTCACACAGTGGTCGGGGTCCCATTTTTAAAAATTCATTCTTCGGATGTCGGGCAGCACTGGCAGGATTAGCATTTACTACCGACTACTAGTGGTTAGCTGCAACTGAGTATCTTACTAGGCCATGAGGCAACCACACTCTTGTGAAACTGGAGTCACATGTAGGGCCAGACTGGGCATGGGGGCAGATTTCCTCCTCTAAAGGACGATGGTTAATGAGTTGGGGCTTTTACAACATCCCAGTAGATTCATTGTCACTGTCACTGTTACCCACTTTCATGTGAACTACTTTCCAATTCTCAAATCTGCCAAGTGGAATTTTTACCTGATTTCGCCAAGCTGATTATTCAACAACAACAACTTATATTTATATAACGCCTTATCTAAATAAAACACCCCCCTCCCCCCCCCCCCGCCAAGGCGCTTCGCAAGGGCGATTATAAAACAAAAATAACACCGAACCACATGAGGAGATATTGGGCAGAATTTTCCACTCTCATTGGCAGCGGCCATGTTTGGCCATGTGAACGGACATTATGGGCAGGAAGGCCATAGTGGGGTGGGAAGGTCGGGCACGAAGTACACAAGCACGTCCCGGGGTGGTGGGGGTGGGGGCGGGGGTGGGGGATGGGTGAAGGAAGCGGCTACGCACTTGGAAAAGCTTGTCAAAAGTGAACATTCTTCCACAGCTGAGACTGTTCAGCTGCAGCTCCAAGCAAGGTAATGCATTTTGGAAGGTCTAATACAGGCAGGAATTACACAGTAAATGGCAGAACCCTTAAGAGCATCGAAGGGCAGAGGGATCTGGGTGTACAGGTCCACAGGTATGAAAGTGGCAACGCAGGTGGATAAGGTAGCCAGGAAGGCAAATGGCATGCTTGCCTTCATCGGCAGGGGTATTGAGTCGGGCCTCTGAAGCCTTTCTGCCCACTCAAGCAACTCAAGAAAGTGACACCAAATACTCCAGAGCTTTTCACCCATCCGGCATGGACTGCAAATTAACCTGTGTTTAAGGGAACAGCAGAACAACTGGCCGACCGGGCAAGTTGAACAATCCCCTTGTGAAAGGTGACAATGAGCAGTCACTGGTGGAGGTGCTCACAGCCCCTTGCAAAGTCTTTATTAAGGTTTGGACCAGGATCCATTATGGTTCAAGCTAACAGCGCAGCCTTGCAGTGCTGGTTAGGAGAATGAGCTGAGAGCAGTGGGTGAAGCTGCCGCCAATCGGTCAAGTGGAGTGGGGCATGGGGTGGGGGGCATTCGGGACAGCCGTACCATCCAAGTGGTGGCCAGCACTCTCCTGCATGTGTGAAGGGGCTTTCAGACTTAACCAAGAGAGGTTCTTAGGGCACCCATGCTAACCCAGGTGTCTCTCTCTCTCTCTCTCTTTCTTTGATCCTGCAGCAGAAGGACATCAGGATCCTGGAGCCTGGTGATTTAGTGATACGCTTCATGGCTTCATGGGAGCAGAGAAGAATAAGAGGAGAGTGGCAGAGGGGCCTGGATTAGCAAAGGGAGGAGCACCACCCTCAAGATGAAGGAGCGGCAGGGTCTGCTGCGCACTGAGCTGAAGATCCACAGAGAGCCATCGCTCGTGGGCACCTCACTAGACCCAGAGTCTATAGACAGCGCCTTTCATTCCTGCAGATGACTGAGAACGAGTGTCGCCAAAGACTACGCATGTCTAGGGAAATGGTCAGTCACATATGCCACCTGCTGCAGGATTTGGCACCACGGGGGCGTGGAGGGCACCCAATGCCAGTGGCTGTGTAATTGACTGCAGCGCTCAGACTTTACGCCAGTAACTCGTTCCCGGGCTCCACAGGTGATCTGTGTGGGATCTCACAAGCCTCCATGCACAAATGCATCCAGAAGGTCACAGACGCCAACTCTGCGAAGGGACACAACGTTGTGCATTTCGCCCGGGATTAGGATAGCCAGGAAGCAAAAGCACTGGGATTTGGGGCGATCTCTGGTTTTCCACAGCTGCAGGGTGCCAGCAACTGCACTCATGTGACACTTAGATCTCCATGGCAACAAGCAGTCAACTCCGTCAACCACAGGGGCTTCCACTCACTGAATGTTCAGCTGGTGTATGACCACCACAAATGCATCCCACAGGTCTGCGCATGATTCCCAGGGAACGTCCATGACTCCTACATCCTTAGCAGGCCTCAGGTCCCTGACATCTTCCAGAGTCCAGAGAGGCTGCAGGATTGGCTGTTCGGGGACGAGGGCTACCCATGGCTGATGACACCCATCATAGACACTCAGACTGCAGCAGAGCGACGCTATAATGAGGCTCAAGCCATGACCCAGATTTTGGTGGACCAAACGATAGGCATTTTGAAAATGAGGTTCCGGTGCCTCGCCAGGTCTGGTGGAGCACTGCAATACAGTCCCCAGAGGGTGTCACACATCATCCTAGCTTGCAGCGCACTACAATACCTGGCACTGCAAAGGGGGGGGAGGGGATCATACTGAGGAGGAGAAGGAAGAGCTGCACATCTCCTCCAATGAGGAGGACATCAACGGGGATGAGGGTGATGAGGTCCTTGAAGGCGGGGGTGCTGGCAATGAGGCCATCACATTGGCCTGACAAGGCAGGCGCACTCAAGAGGCCCTCATAGAGGGTGATGATGACAATCAGTGAGGACACTCCATAGATCTTCACATAGCCTCTGAGAATGTCTGACTGCTGTCTGGCCGAGGGCAGCTCACTTGCGCTCTGTGATCAGGGTCATCCCAGAGACTCGGCCATGAAACTTTAGATGTACCTGATCCTTTGTCCACCTTCATTACCTGTCCCCTTCAGGAGTATAGCGTCACTAGTCACAGATGCTGTAGAGATGGGGGCCAGCTCCACCTTAAAGGTGCTGAGAGCCATACAGAGAGAATGATGGAACTCTGTGCCGCCTGCCCGCTACATTCTGGCAGCATTACAAGCACCATCGAGGTACAGGCATCAGTAATGTTTCCAGGGAGTGTGAGGCTGGATCTCTTTGATCTGAAGGTTACACTCTGCACAGGGAAGAGGTCCTGGACTGGGACCTCTTATCTACTTTTATCTGCCTTTATCTTGTGCGGAAAGGTTTCACATCTGAGTGACTAGAACACTGCTCATCAGAACAAGGAGCCATAGGCAGGGAGACATTCTTTGGAGTTTATTGACTATAGTGAACAATATGTACAAGTGATTAATACCTGTGCCCAGGCTGTGCAATCACATCTTTTTAACTTTCCTAACCCTGCTTCTATGTCTTGGTGCTCCCTGGACATCCACAGCGGAGGTGGAGACAGCCTGCTGACTGTAACTCCCTGTCTGTGATGAACTTGATGGGCGTCTCCTGGAGGGACAAGTCCTGGGGGGCCCTGACCTGCTTTGGGTGCCCTGCTGTGGGCCAGCTGCAGCCTCCTCAGCCTCTTGAGCTGGAACTGCTGGGGTCACAGGAAGAGGGGATCTGGATTGGCCGGGCTCTCCTGGAGCCACTTGGGTGGATGGCCCCTGGGTGTGTACCTGCTGATCATCCACCCTATGCATGGCCAAGGGGGCCCCTGGCTGACTCCTTGAGGAGAGGGGGAAGCTGGAGTGAGATCGAGCTGCCCCACACCCCTCTCGCGTTGACACTGTTGGAGGCCAACTATGGCATCAGTGATGGAGCTGAGCCCGGGTAGCAGTGCAGGAGCCATGTCCTGGACTAAGGTCTCCATGGTGGCCACCATTTTGCCAGTGTTGACCTCAGTCCATTGACATGCTGGCGCTATCAACTCAGGCTGAAGCCAGACAGACTCCTCGCAATCTGAGGAGTGCAGCAGACATCCCTTCCTGACGTTCCCGTGATTGTCTTTGCAGCTCCAGCAACTGATTGAGGACCGAGTGCAGAGACTCCTCATCTGACTCAGGCTTGGCAGATTCCTTGCCTCCAGCAGTCCTCCGAGTGCCAGCAGCCAAGAATGTCCCTGCCTCCCCCTGCTGTGGGATGGGCTGTTTGCTGTGCTCACCAGGTTTTGATCTTGAGGCTGCTCTACATCTAGGTCCCACTGGGATGTGTGTCGCTGTGCCGGTGGAGGGTGTGGGTGAGCGCCATGATGGGTTTTCAATGCCCTCAGTGCCCTCATCCGAGGTGCTGTCGACACTGGGGTCAGGCTCAATGTTGCCTGAGTGCAACGTGTCAGATGTGTCTAGGAGAGAAAGTTGAGATTATTAGTGCTTGGCAGCCACATCACACCCAGAACAGTGGACTCAGAGTAGTGTTGAGAGAGGGGTGATGTGGTGCAGGATCCTCACATGGGCGTTCACTGCCAACCTCACCATCGCCGCAGGAACAGTTGACGTCCTTTCTGGTCAACTAAAATGCTCGACTCTTCAACAGAGTGAGAACCTCGATGTCCAGCACTCCACCCCTCCCGGCCTAAGGACCTCTCCCGGTGATTGTGCACAATCTTGTCCTGCATAAAAATAGATGGACGGAGTGTGAGCAAGGAGCATAACAGGCCAAATGAGAAGGATGTCAGGCATGCGTGTGTGCCGAGTGGAGCCATGGATGGGATGACGTGGCAGACTCCAGAGGAGATGAGGCCAGACGGAGATGTGAAGGTGTGTGTGTGCGAGAGAGAGTGAGTGGTGATGTCCCTCGAGCTGGCAGTGAATGAGATACCAGTGAATGTGTGACGGCCTTGTGTGTGTGAGTTGAGATTGATGAGATGGTGGCCTTACCCTGGCAGCAGGGATGAGATCATTCACCTGTTCTCTGCGCTGGATGGCTGACCTCTTGTGTGCAGCATTGGCACTGACCCCCTCTGCCACCTCCCCCCCACCAAGCTGGAGTAGTGAGACTGATGGGTCTCCTGCGGCCAGACAAAGGATAGGGAACATCATGTTGGGCCTCCGCGGCATCCAGAAGGCATCCCAGAGATGCGTCACTAATTCGGGAGGTTACAATCTCCTTGGCTTTTGGGGCCATGTCTTCACTGGAGCAGCCCTGGGCTGCAAACATTGAGAACGGTGCGCGCGGCTGCAGTTTAAATATAGCGCCCAGCGGGAGGAAGCGGTGAGGTGGTCAACTGGGGACCGTCCCCAGCGATCCAGCATGTTTCCTGTGACTGTATAATTTATGAGGCGGGAAGAGGACAATACGAAAACCCACCGTTGCAGCCGGCAGGTAAAACATCTTTATTCACACTCACTACCGCAGTTAGTGCAAATCTAGGACAATTCTGCCCATTAGGTCAGGGGACGAAAGCCAAAGGGCATCTTTTAAGCAGCATTATAAAGGAGGAAAGTGATGAGGGGGGCGGGTTAGAGAGGTTTAGGGAGGGAATTCCAGAACTTGGGGCCCAGGCACCTGAAGACATGGCCGCCAGCGGTGGAGTAATTGAAATCGGGGATGTTCAAGAGGCCAGAATTTGAAGGGTGTAGCTTTGTTGGGAAAGTTGTGAGGCAGGAGCAGGTTACAGAGATAGGGAGGAGCAAAGCCATGAAGGGATTTGAAAACCAGTTAGTCCAGTAACATATACACTGGCATTGTGGTCAGAACCGAGGTGTTCAACAAAGCTGTCACCTTAATGTGTTTGGTCTCCCAGTGTATGGGAGATACACATACGAACAGCAAAAAGAGGACAGTCAATTAAATGAAGTACCCGTGAATTGGCATCGCTCGAATGAAGGGGTCCTGAGCAGTGCTGTGGGAGGAGGTGAATCAGCAAGTGCCACAAGATGGCTGCTTATTAGGCAAAGCAGTGGGGGGAAGGTCATGAAATCGAAGGCCTCTGAAATCTTCAAAGGTGCCTTTCCAAAGCAAGCGTGAAGAGGAAAATGAACACTAATCCACTGGGAGGATCCCCTGCTCCCTGTGATCCTGCTGCCCAGTCGGAGGTGTGCTTGCTGGGTGGGAACAGCCTGAATGAAGTAGCTCCATGCATGGGGTCCCCCATTCAACGTCAAGGAAGGCAAAAGAGACAAAGAGCACTAAAATGAGTACTTCGGCTTGACAAAGGGACCATTTGTACCAGGAAGGCACATTGATGGGCTCAAAGACCTTAATCCTGATAGCTGATTGGAATTACTCAATCGGACAAAAGAATTAATGAAAAGGACCCTTTGTGTTGATTGTTTCCCAAAATTGAATGACTACAGGAACCTCCAGAGAGTTGGTGTGTGTGTGTGTATGTGTGTGTATGTAGTGTGTAGTGTCAAAGTGTCGCAGCATGGCAAGGCCAGTGTTTATTGCCTATCCCTAATTGCCCTTGAGAAGGTGGTGCTGAGCCGTCTTCTTGAACCACTGCAGTCTATGTAGTGTGGGAATGCAGCCATATAAATACTGTGGCTACAAGAGCAGGACAAAGGCTGGAAATGCTGCAGTGAGTAACTCATCTCCTCGCTCCCAAAAGCCTGTCCACCATCTTCAAGGCACAAGTTAGGAATGTGATGGAATACTCTCCACTTGCCTGGATGAGTGCAGGCCCTATAACACCCAAGAAGCTCAATGCCATCCAGGACAAAGTAGCCCAGTTGATTGACAGAAACTATCCACAAACATTCACTCCCTCCACCACCAACACACAGTGTCAGCAGTGTGTACCATCTACAAGATGCACAGCAGCAACTCACCAAAGCCCCTTCAACAGCACCTTCCAAACCTGTGACCTTCACCAGCCAGAAGGACAAGGGCAGCAGATAGATGGGAACACCGCCACCTGGAAGTTCTGTCCAAAGTCACTCACCATCCTGACTGGGAAATATATCGCCGTTCCTTCACTGTTGCTGGGTCAAAATCCTGGCAATCCCTTCCTAACAGCACTGTGGGTGTACCTACACCACATGGACTGCAGCGGTTCAAGAAGGCAGCTCACCGCCACCTTCTCAAGGGCAACTAGGGATGGGCAATAAATACTGATCTTGTCAGTGATGCTCACATTCCATGAACGCATTAAAAAACGCTCCCACAAAAGACCTGCAAAGGTCCTGGTATGGATTTCCTCCCACATATAGGAACACGAGGCCGTCATTCAGCCCATCCAGCCTGTTCCACCGCCATTCAATGAGATCATGGCTGATCTGTATCCTAACCCTTGACTAGCAAAAATCTATCGGCCTCAGATTTGAAATGACGAACAGAATCTGCACCTCCTGCTTTTAAAGGGGGAGGAGTTCCAAGTTGCCACCATCCTTCATGTAAAGAAGTTTTCCAAACTTCCCACCTGATTGGCCAGATGGGGTCCTCGCAATTCCCGCACCAGTGGGAACGCTAAATTAACAGAAGAGTGTGGACCCAGCTACCTGCCCCACAAGCCCCTGAGTTCTCCGTACTCCTCCAATTCTGGCCTATTGTGCCTCCTTGGTTTTCGTCCACTACTGGCAGCTGTGCCAGCCACTCCAACATGCCCACCCGACGACCTCAAAATTCTGCCCCATGAGTTTAAGCTCCCATTCCAGGTCTTGGCTGACATTCCCAGTACAGTACTAAGGGAGTGCAACACAGTCGGAGGTGCTATCTCTCCACTTGCCTGGATGAGTGCAGTTCCAACAACAATCAAGAAGCTTGACACCATCCAGGACAAAGCAGCCCGCTTGATTGGCACCCCATCCACAAACATTCACTCCCTCCACCACCAACGTATAGTGGCAGCAGTGTGTACCATCTACAAGATGCACTGAAGCAACTCACCAAGGCTCTTTCAACAGCACCTTGCAAGCCCATGACAACCACCATCTAGAAGGACATGGGCAGCAAACATGGGAACACCACCAGCTAGAAGTTCCCCTCCAAACCACTCAGCATCCTGACTTGGAAATATATCACCGTCCCTTCACTGTCACTGGGTCAAAATCCTGACTTCTTGGAACACCCTCCATAACAGCACTGTGGGTGTACCCTACACCACATGGACTGCAGTGGTTCAAGAAGGCAGCTCACCACCAGCTTCTCAAGGGCAACTAGGGATGGGCAATAAATGCTGGCCCAGCCTGTGACACCCCGCATCCCAGAATCGAATAAAAAAGTTATTCAGGCAAGGCCCCATCTACCCTCTCAGTTGAATGTGAAAAAGCCCAGAGCACCACTTCTCTTCAGCTCTGAAGAAGAGTCATACGGACTCAAAATATTAACTCTGCTTCTCTCTCCGTAAATGCTGCCAGACCTGCTGAGCTTTTGCAGCATTTTCCGTTTTTATTTCAGATTTCCAGCATCTGCAGTAATTTGCTTTTATCCATTGTCTGTCAAGTGCTTTGAGGGAGTTGTGAAAGAAGCTGTATAAATGCAGGCCTTTCTTTTATTTTCATTTCCCTGTGGAAATTCAGTGTCATACTCTCTGAATCAAAGGCAGATGTTTAGAACTAGATAGATTTTCCATTCCCTGAGGGTCCACGCTTGATAGCAGCTTATCGTAGGACATGTGGTCAGTTGTCCCTTTCAGTCCAAGTTGATCCAACATTTAGATCCAGGGGAGATAACGGGGCAGTGGAATTGTCACTGGACAAGTAATCCAGAGGCCCAAGTTAATTCTGGGGACCCTAGACCAAATCCCACCATGGCAGCTGGTGCAATTTGAATTCCATTAATAAACTCTGGAATAGAAACTTGTCACGGTGATTGTGGCCAATGAAACGATGGTCATAAAAACCCACAAAACACTAATGCCCTCTAGGGAAGGAAATCTGTCATCCTGACCAAGTCTGGTCTAAATGTTACTCCAAACCACAGCAATGTGGTCAACTCTTAACTGTTCTCAATTGGGGATGGGCAACGAATGCTGGCCTTGCTAGCGCTGCCCAAATCCCCTGAATAAATTTTTTAAAATGTTGTCCACGGCCAGAATTTGGATGAGATTGAGCAAGACTTCAGGTCCCTCGATGTTAAGCCCTCAGAATAAAACAGAAATGCTGAAGTAAGCACTGATTGTGGGACCGACAGGTTACTTAGCGTGAAAAATTGAACAGCCAGGGGTCCCTCTCTCTAGAAAAGAGGCGGCTGATAGCGGGTCTTTATTATTGTAAAAAGGTTTTGATTGAGTAGATGAAGAGAAGATGTTTCTACTTATATCCAAATGGGCTATTAATATCGCATAGCCACTAATAAATCCAAGAGGGGATTCAGGAGAAACCGCTGGAGTGTAGTTGGAATCTGGAACTTGTACATAAAATGTGGCTGAGCTGAGCTGAAGGAGAAATTGGATAAACACACGAGAGAGAAAATTACGCTGATAGGCTGATAGGGTGAGGTGGAGAAGAGTGGGAGGAGGCACGCGTGGAGCCAGGCCTTCGCTGTTGGGGGGTGGGGGGGGGGGGGGTGGGCATTGGGGAGGGGGAGGCAATCCCACTACAAGCCGGCCTTTGGCTGCACTCACATCCAGCCAGGGAAGGAGGGCCTGTAGCTCTGGACCTTTTATGCAGTTGATCTGCACCATCTCCCCTGTCGAGTCGGGAAACTGGAAAATCCAAGTTGGCCTCCTTTAGCTGCCCTTAACAAGGCCCTTCAACGAATCTAATTGGCTGCCTACCCTGGTGAGGGTGGGCAGATCTGCAGGCCCCAAACCCGCCTCGGTTAAAATGGCTAGCGCCGCTATTTTCAGGCCCCATCCAGCTCCGTTCCTGACCCCAATGGGGCCCAAAACTTCTGCCCTTTGCCTCTGAATTTGGGGTTGATATTCAGCCGTCAAACCTGTGTCCAGTGGGCGTATGTGGCTTAGCCCTCAACGTATGGATTGTGGGAGACAATAAAACCCTCTACCTACAGGACTAACTGCCATAACCATGGGCATAACGACAACTACGGCTGTGACATGTCAGCCTGTCAGCGTCTAAGTCCTTCCACAGCTTCACAATATTCCTCAGGGAAGAGAACGACGAAATGAAACAACAACAACCTTTAAGCAGACGGGAGCACATCCTTTTTAATTTACTTTTGGCTAGTTGTTAAATTGCCTCCTTTCCAACTGTTTCACTTGAATAATCTTCAGCTATTAAAGGCAAGTGGAGACTTGGCTCTTTTCCCTTTGACCAGTAGATTAGTTTCAGATGTAAGATGTATTTAGAGGATTTAAGATTTTAAACAAGTTAATTTGTTTTGGTGCTGGTGAGTATTGGCCTCGACATCAGAAGTGTTTCCCCTGCTCTTCTTCCAGTGGTGCCTTGGGGTCTTTTACGGTTTCTCGAATGTGCAAACAGGGCCTCAGTTTGGTGTCACGTCTGAAAGGCAGCACCTCAGACAAGGCTGCACGCCCTCAGTGTTGCAGTGAACTGTCAACATGGACTATATGCACAGGTCCCACAATGGGTACCTTCTACAGAAGGGCAAGATTAGAAGGGAAGAAGAGGCAAATCAAAAGAAAAAGGCTGGTGAATTGGCATCAAGTTTATAATTTTAAATTGAGGATTATAGGAAGGAGAGTATATTGGAGGAAATCGGGAGTTCCAGAGTTGGGTTCGGAAATGGAGTGAGAGGCCTTGCATTTGTCGCAAAGCAGAAAGAAATGTTGGACAACAAATCCAATCTTAGATGGGACAGAAATGAAGCAAAGATAACTGAACTTCTTAGAGTTGCCCTGCTTCCTGATTCGATTTAGCCATGTTTGACCGACAAACAAGAATGAAGAGGAGGAGAATAGCAGAGCGATTGAAACCTTTAGGATCCTGAGGGGTCTTGACAGGGTGGATGTGGAGAGAATGTGTCCTCCTGTGGGAGGAATCTAGAACTAGGGGCCACTGTTTAAATATAAGGGGTCGCCCAGTTAAAACGGAGATGAGGTGAAATGTTTTCTCAGTGGGTCCTGAGTCTTTGGAACTCTCTTCCTGAAAAGGTAGTGGAAACAGAGTCTTTGAATATTTTTAAGGCAGAGGTGGATAGCTTCTTGGTAAGCAAGGGGGGGAGAGATAGGTTATTTGTTGTAGGTGGGATGCAGCTTTGAGGTTACTATCTTATTAAATGATGGAGCAGGCTCGAGAGGCTGAATGGCCTACTCCTAGCTCCTTGCTCGAATGTTCATAAGCTTATGATGGGAAAGATTAACACCCGAGTTGGAATGAACTTTGGATCTATTCAATTATCCCACATTTAGTCCACTGTGAGGCAAGGAAATTTCAACACGGATCTAAAACTAGCGCTGGGTCAACCTTCTATAAAAATGATTTTCATTTTTACAGGCTGAAGGCTGGGGGAAGGTGTTGATGGTTGATGGGGGGTGGGGGGGAGCAGGGGTGTGGTGGGGGCAGTGTGCTACAATAAGAGTCAGGGTGGGTGACCCCGGAAGTAATGAGGGGTCGGAGATGGGCCCAGTAAGGGTTAGGCAACTCGGGAGCAGATAAAAATGGGGCCTTCTGAAAGGCCTGTTTGAGGTAGGTCATCAATGGTGAAGTCTCTGTGCCTCAGAGGAGATGTCCTTGGCTTATCAGGTGAGTGCCCAAGCTATAGACATTACCCAACTGTTAGCTCACCCTGGGACGGATGGCCCATCAAGGGATCTCCCTATGGAAGGATTGTTATTGATGCTGCCTGATCAAAACATATTCTGCTGAATCACTGAAAGCATGGAGTGGATTCACAAGACACAAGCATGGAGATTGCATTATCTTGCCTACTGGACCTCATCCTCACCAATCTTCCTGTCACCGATGCATCTGCCCATGACAATATTGGTAGGAATGACCACCGCATAGTCCTTGTGGAGACAAAGTCCCATCTTCAAATTGAAGATGCCCTCCATCGTGTTGTGTGACACAATCACCATGCTAAATAGGATAGATTTGGAACAGATCTGGCAACTCAAACCTGGGCATCCATGAGGCACTGTGGGCCATCAGCAGCAGCAGAATTGTACTCGACCACAATCTGTAACCTCATGGCCTGGCATATCCCCCACTCTCCCATTACCGTCAACCAGGTTCAACCCTGGTTCAATGAAGAGTGCAGGAGGGCATGTCAGGAGCAACACCAGGCATACTTAATGATGAGGTGTCAACCTGGTGAAACTATAGCACAGAGCAACTTGCATGCCATACAGCATAAGCAGCAAGTGATAGACAGAACTAAGCGGTCCTACAGATTTGAGCTCTGTAGTCCTGCCACATCCAGTTGTGAATGGGGGTGGACAATTAAACAACTCATTGGAGAAGGCTTCACAAATATCCCCATCCTCAATGATGGGGGAGCCCAGCACCTCAGTGCAAAAGATAAGGCTGAAGCATTTGCTACAATCTTCAGCCATGAGTGCCAAATGGATGATCCATCTCGGCCTCCTCTGGAGGTCTCCAGCATCACAGATGCCAGTCTTCAGCCAATTCGATTCACTCCACATGATATCAAGTAACGGCTGAAGACACTGGATACTGAAAAGGCTATGGGCCCTGACAATATTCCGGCAATAGTACTGAAGACTTGTGCTCCAGAACTTTCCATGTTCCTAGCCAAGCTGTTCCAGTACAGCTACAATACTGGCACCTACCCGGCTATGTGGAAAATTGTTCAGTTATGTCCTGTACACAAAAAGCAGGACAAATCCAACCTGGGCAATTACCATGCGCTCAGTCTACTCTCAATCATCAGTAAAGTAATGGAAGGGGTCTTTGAGAGTGCTATCAAGTGGCACTTACTCAGCAATAACCTGCTCACTGACACTGAGTTTGGGTTCCGCCAGGGCCACTCAGCTCCTGACCTCATTACAATCTTCTTCCAAACATGAACAAAAGAGTTGAACTCAAGAGGCGAGGTGAGAGTGGCTGCCCTGACATCAAGGCAGCATTTGACCGATTGTGGCATCAAGGAGCCCTAGCAAAACTGGAGTCAATGGGGATCAAGGGGAAAACTTTCAACTGGTTGGAGTCATACCTAACACAAAGGAAGAAGCTTGTGGTTGTTGGAGGTCAATCATCTGAGTTCCTGGACATCACTGCTGGAGTTCCTCAGGGTAGTGTCCTGGGCCCAGCCATCTTCAGCTGCTTCATCAATGACATTCACTCCATCATAAGATCAGAAGTCGGGATGTTTGCTGATAATTGCACAATGTTCAACGCCATTTGCGACTCCTCAGATACTGAAGCAGTCTATGTCCAGGTGCAGCAAGACCTGGACAATATCCTTGGCCTGACAAGTGGCAAGTAATCTTCACGCCACACAAGTGCCAGGCAATGACCATCTCCAAAAAGAGAGAGTCCAACCATCTCTGCTTGATAATCAATGACATTGCCATTGCTGAATCCTGCTTTATTAACATCCTGGGGGTTATCATTGACCAGAAACTGAACTGGACCAGTTAGATAAATACTGTGGTTAAAAAGCAGGTCAGAGGCTGGGAATTCTTCTGAAAGTAACTCACCTCCTGACTCCCCAAAGCCTGTCCACCATCTACAAGGCACAAGTCAGGAGTGTGATGGAATAGTCTCCACTTGCCTGGATGAGTGCAGCTCCCACAACACTCAAGAAGCTTGACACCATCCAGGATAAAGCAGTCTGCTTGATTGGCACACCATCCACAACCCTCAACATTCACTCTTTCTATCAGCAACGCACAGTAGCAGCGTGCACCATCTACAAGATGCACTACATAAACTCAGCAAGGCTCCCTTGGCAGCACTTCCCAAGCCTACAACTCATTCCATCTAGAAGGACAGAGACAGCAGATGCATGAGAACACCACCACCTGGATGTTTCCCTCCAAGCCAATCACTATCCTGACTTGGAAATATATCGTCGTTCCTTCACTGTCACTGGGTCAAAATCCTGGAACTCCCTTCCTAAGAGCACTGTGGGTGTACCTACAACACAGGGACTGCAGCGATTCAAGAAGGCAGCTCACCACCACCTTCCCAAGGTCAACTAGTGATTAGCAATAAGTGCTGGCCTAGCCAGCAACGCCCACATACTATGAAAGAATTTTTTAAAAATTCCAGGATGTGCTTTGTGAGGTAAGCAGAGGGATACTGAAGCCAGGAAAGTTGCTTGTGATGCCCATGTCAGCGACAGGGCCATTGGCCGGAATGTATGGTGGACAAGGTCTTTCCAAGAGCTGTTGCTGCACAGTTATGGGCTCCTCATGCACACGATGCCTTACCTGCATGTTTGCTCCAACATACAACCCTATCAGGTCTTACGTTGTGTTCACTCTCAGCATTACGGGCATTGTTTGTTTATGGACAATTCGGCAACATGGGACCCTCATTTACACTCACTGACGTTTATGTGAGTGGGCCAGGTTATGAATGACTTATTACCATGCTTGTTTGCAAAATGAAGAGGCCCATGGTTATGATGGTGAAGGCTTCAGTCATACGAATGTCAGTCTGACTCGCTGATATTTATTTCCTCCCTTGTGGGGAATGGGCAGTCCTTTGAGTATTTGTGGATTCAATGTATAGGCTCTTTAGGTGGAAGTCTGTCACCAGGGACTGGCTGATGCCAGTTGTGATATCAAAGGACCTTATGAGAATCTATTTTGCACAAGGGTCCATCTGGCGGTGATCCCCTCCTGCACAGAATCAGCTCTGGCCACACAGCCTTGCCTCCCAGCGGCTCTGCCATTGGCGGCCTCTTCATCCTCATCCGTTTCGGAATCTTCCAAATGGGCAGAGGCTACTTCCTCCTCCTCCTCCTCCTCTTCCTTTACCTCATCTTCCTCCTCCTCATAGGTTGAAGCTTTGCCCACGGCCTCATTGTCATGGGTTTGTACGTCCCTCTGCTGGGCAATGTGCAGCATGCAGCACACCGCTCTATTCTTGGCACCCTTGCTGGGGCATGTTGCAGAGCTCCACCCGAGTGACCGAGACACCTGATGTGCATCTTTAAAATGCCATTTTCCTGCTTGATGGCGCTCCAGGTGACAACATGGCTGCTGTTGTAGTTACACTCTGCCTCTGCTTGTGGGGTCCTGAAGGGGATCTGTATCCAAGTTCTTAAGGGATAGCTCTTGTCCCCTAGAAGGCAACCAGGGGATCTGTGTTGGTGGCTGAAATAGTTGAGGGAGTTGGGAAACCTTAGTATGAAGGAGTCGTGGTAGCTGCTGGGGAACCTTGCACACACATGGAGGAAGATCTTGCGGTTGTCGCAAACAGCCTGGATATTGAGTGAGTGGAAGGACTTCCGGCTGACAAAGGTGTCTGCATGTTGAGTTGGTGCCTTTATGGCAACATGGGGGCAATCAATAACATCCTGAGGGAGACCTGCTAATTGGGCAAAGGCCGTGGCTCTCTGCGTCTGGGATGCCAAGTCTGTAGGGAAATTAATGTAATCCCCCCCACCCCGCACAAGCAAACAGGCCATTAGTTACAGTCTTAATGTAGCTGTGTGCTGCTGACTGGGATGTACCAGACAGATCTCCCGATGATCTGTGGAACAGTCCCCAAGTATAGAAGTTGAGAGTGATGGTTACAGTCACAGCCACTGGCGGGTCACGGGGCGGGGTTGATGGATTGTGGCTCGAGTTGCTGCTGGGTCATGTGACATATATATTTCACCATCTCTCGGCTTAACCTTAGTCGCCTTCGACAATGGTTTTCCACCATATTGAGTTTGGATGTCCTCGATCTGTACACCCTTCCCATAGGGTAGTGCCTGGTTGTTCTGCCTCTCTGCCTCCTCCTTCCTGGTATGTGTGCAGCAGTCTCGTCCCCCTGGCCCTCTGCCCTCTCTCTGGCCTCCAACTGCTTATGGTCACTGGCTTCTATGGCCTCTGTGCGAGGGTGCCGTGCCCATCTTCTATGTCCCTTTGCCCAAAGGGCTATGCGCCTTTCTCCAGCACAAAGTTCTTCCTGGCACCTTGGTGCCCAAGTAAGTAGAGGCAAAAATAATTGCCCCGCAGGACAAGCGGCCCCACCCTCCTACTGCCCTGGGTTAAGGGAAGACAGTTAGAATTGATTTTGCACCACTTCTGGGGCTGCAAGTAGAAATTTAAGGCAAATTCCACAGGAGTCCCCTAACTATCAAAAGAAATACACCAATTTCCGATCTGCTCTTACCAGGACTACAATGCGCACTCCGGGTTCCACACTCCGGGGTCACCAAATTCCGACTGGAGTGAAGGCGGCTGACAGTTTAAATGGCCGGCAGCCTCTGTAAACCGTGCACGCGTGAAATATGCCCCACCCCGCCCCATTCCCACCTCCACAAAAATGGGAAACGCCATGCTCGAGGGCAGGACTTACGATTTCCGGACAGTTCCGTCATTTTCACAATGATGGAGAGACTTTCGTCACAGCAAAAATCTGAGCCTTGATTTTTCTTTTGTAATCCAAATTTCCAAATCCCTTTTCGACTTTCTTGCATCTATAGCTCTGCACAAACATCGTTTTCTCTCTTAGGCAACAGTAATTTGCATGAATATAGCATCCTTAACATTGCAAAACAGCCCAAGGTACTTAACAGGAGCATTACCAAACAAAATCTGACACCAAGCCTCTTAAGCAGATATTAGGACTGATGACCAAAAGCTTGGTCAAAGGTATAGGTTTTAAGGAGTGTCTTAAAGGAGGAGAGAGAGGCATTGAGACGCAGGGAGGTATTGGGAAGGAACTACTGAGTTTAGGGCAAAGGCAGCTTTGCCACCAAAGTCGAATGATTAAAATCAGGGATGCTGAAGAGTGCAGAATTGGAAGAGTGCAGAGGTCTCGGAGGGCACTGGGGCTGGAAGAGGTGACAGAGACAGGGAGGAGCAAGGGAATAGGGGGGATTTGAAAACGAAGATGTAGGTTTTAAAACTGAGGCATTGCCGGTGGCGAGTCGATGTCAGTCAGGGACCACAGGGGCAATAGGTGAACAGGACTTGGTGTGAATTAGGAAATGGGCAGCCGAGGTTTGGATGAGCTCAGCACAGCTGATGTTCCATGCCTGGGCTTCTGAGACATCAGTCTCCACATCCTCACAGCTGTGTGAAGATTGTTTTTTTCTTGGATTGGCTATGAAGCCACTGGTTTTGAATCTTAAGGTTCAGTTTTCTTTGTCTTGAGTCTTCCCATTGGAAGGGATGATCACTGCCCGAGATGTCATTCAGCATTGGTATCGCGAATACTTCAGTGTGAAGAGCAAACCACAAGGTATGCAGGAACGTTAACTCGAGGTGACCCAGATTCTCATCACATTTCTGTCCCTTCATTCCAGATTGGTGAATCATCGCTGGGCTTTCTCCAGAGCCAGCACATCATTCCTAATAAATAAATGCTGAATTCCTAGCTCAGTAAGTAAACACACTGCTGGAAAGGGCTATGGACTTGCAGCAAGGCCCTCCCTTCTCCATAACAAAAACAGAATTACCTGGAAAAACTCAGCAGGTCTGGCAGCATCGGCGGAGAAGAAAAGAGTTGACGTTTCGAGTCCTTCAGTAAAATGGAGTTGATCCCAACTTAAAGATACTCCAATGCTCTTAGGTTATGGAAGTGGAATATAAAGTCAGCCTTTTGTCTCTCCAGTTTTCCTCAAACCTCAAATTATCACATTAATTATTTGAGGGGCAATACTTGGAGAGAGTGGTAGGCTAGTGGCAATGTTACTGAACAAGTAATCCAGAGGCCTGGACTAATGCTTGGGAGACCTGGGTTCTCCACCGTGGGAGCTGGAGAATTTAAATTCAATTAATAAAATCTGGAATTAAAAAGCTAATCTCATTAATAATAAAACTAATGGATTCTTGCATAAACGCCTCTGGTTCATTAATGCCCTTCAGGGGAGGAAATCTGCTGTCCTTATCTGGTCTGACCTACCTCTGAGTCCAGACCCACAGCAATGCGGTTGACTCTTAACCATCCTCTGAAATGGCCAAGCAAGGGTATCAGACCCCTACAGGATAAAGCTCTGTGGGTGTACCCACGTCACGTGGACTGCTGTGGTTCAACAAGGTGGCTAATCCCCACCTTCTCAATGGGTAATTAAGGATGAGCAATAGTGTTGGCCTTGTCAGTAACACATATGCCCCATGAAAATAATTTTTAAAATTCAAAGCATGATCCGAGCATGAACGCTAGGGAATCAGCAAGTGTCCGAGCCAGAGATAAACGGCTGAAAGAACTTTGCCTTTCAAAACAAGAGACCTTAGATTAATTGGGGACAATTTGTGACCTTTGATGGTCACATGAAATGGGCGATATATATGGAACTGGGCATCACCACAACCGATGTTGCTTTCCATTGAAATCAACAGAAGGCAAGTCAGACAGGTTTACCGTGGTTCACTAATTTAACCATCACCCATTTTAAACTCTGGCCCAAAGCTAGAATCATCCCTTAGTGAACTGAATGAAGTTTACCCTTTACCTCTTTTTAATCATGCAATAAATACTTCAATTAATGGAGCCCTGGCCTCAAGGCCTTGGAGTTTTGCTCAGGACACACTTAACATTTTGCCTGTCTATGCAAGTGCAGCAAGAACATTGAAATGGCATGTTGGCCTTTATTGCAAGGGAATTGGAGTATGAGAATAAGGACGTCTTGCTACAGTTGTACAGGGTGTAACACATCTGGAGTACTGTGTGCAGTTTTGGTCTCCATGTTTAAGAAAGGATATATTTGCATTGGAGGCGGTATAGTGAAGGTTCACTAAATTGGTCCTTGCGTGTTGTCCTACGATGAGAGGCTGAGTAAGTTGTGTCTATATTCTCTTGAGTTTAGAAGAATGAGAGGTGATCTGATTGAAACATACAAGATTCTAGAGGGGCTTGATAGGGCAGACACTGGGAGATTGTTTTCACTGGCTGGGGAATATAAAACATGGGGGCTGTAGTCTCAGGATAAGGGGATGATCATTTAGGACTGAGATGAGGAGGAATTAATTCACACAAGGGTTGTGATTCTTCGGAATTCTCTACCCCAGAGGGTTGTGGATGCTCCATCGCTGAATACATTTAAGGCTGGAATTGACAGGTTTTTGATCTCTCAGGGAGTTAAGGGATGTGGGGAGTGGGTGGGAAAGTGGAGTTGAAGCCCAAGATCTGCATGATCGTATTGAATGGTGGAGTAGGCTCGATGGGCCATATGGTCTCCTCCTGCTCCTATTTATGTTCTTGTGACCTTAGGCCCAAGATGAATGAGTGACATGTCTGAAGAACAAACAGGAAACTGCAAGAACCAGGCTGCTCAAAGTGCTGTAGTATCTCCTAACTATTGGTCAATGGAGAGAAGGGGCCGGATTTTCAGTCACCTGTGGGGGGCGAGGTCGGGTGTGAGTGCTCCCAGATGGCATGTCAGTCTTTCAATGCCAGGAGGCGCTGCAGTTTTCAAAGTGAGGGCAGGTGGGGAGTTGGCAAACCCGCTCACCTCCAAATAGTTGCCCATTAAGCTCATTGTAGAGCATTAATGGGCTGGAGAGGACCTTAAGGAAATTTTCAAAGCGATGAACAGGTAGAGCAAGCAGCCTGGGGCCCAGTAGTGCACAGCTGTCGGGAGCAGTGTCGTGAACAATATTGTGATGTTGCTACTGAATTAAAATGTTGGAAAAAAAGGTGTCAATGAAAGTCAGGTGCTCAAGCATGATCTAATTCAAGGCTTCCTTTTCGAAATAGTTTACATCACGGGACTTTGCGCAAGATTAGAAGTGTTAACACTCCCTCAGGTTCACAGCAACCTGTATTCACATAGCAACTTTAAAGCAGCAAAATGTCCCACGGTACTTAACAGGGGCAACTATTAAACAAAATCTAACCCTGAGCCACATTAGGAGTCATTAAGGCAGATGACCAACAGCTTGGTCAAAGAGTTGGGATTTGTAGATTGTCCTAACTGGAGAGTAGGGAGGCCAGAATTGAAGATCAAAGACATTGGAGGGCTGTGGGGCTGGAGAAGATTGGAGAGAGAGGGAGGGGTGAGGACATGGGACGATTTGTAAATAGAAATGAAAAATTTAAGACTTAAGCCTTGCTTAACTGGAACCAGTGTAGATCAGCAAGCTTAGAAAGTGATGGGTGAATGGGAAGGCGGTGGTGTAGTGGTATTGACACTGGGCTAGTAATCCAGAGACCTAGGGTAATGATCTGGGCACTCAGGTTCAAATTCCACCACAGTAAATAGTGGAACTTAAAATGAATAATTGTCTAATTATAACCGTGAAACCATTGTCGGTTCACTAATGCCCCCTTAGGGGAAGAAATCGGTTGTCCTTAGCTGGTCTGGCCTACATGTGACTCCACACTCACAACCATGTGCTTGACTTTTAACTGCCATCTGAAATGGGCCTTGAATTAGATCATGTTCGAACCTAAGCATAAGAATTAGACCAGCCCTCTGAAATGGCCTAGCAAGCCACTCAGTTGTACCAAACAGCTACAAAGTCTGTCAGGAATGAAACCAGGTGGACCACTTGGCATTGACTTTGGCACCGAAAGTGTCAACGACAAACTCAGCCCTGTCGACCCTGCAAAGTCCTCTTTACGAACGGCCGGGGGCTAGTGCCAAAATTGGGAGAGCTGTCTCACAGACTGGTCAAGCAAAAGCCTGACATAATCATATCTTACACATAATGTCCCAGGCACAACCATCACCATCCGTGGGTATGTCCTGTCCCACTGGCAGGACAGACCCAGCAGAGGTAGTGGCACAGTGATATACAATTGGGAGGGAGTTGCCCTTGGAGTCCTCGACATCGACTCCGGACCCCATGAAGTCTCATGGCATCAGGTCAAACACGGGCAAGGAAACCTCCTGCTGATTATCATGTACTGCCCTCCCTCAGCTGATGAATCAGTGCTCCTCCATGTTGAAAATCACTTGGAGGAAGCACTGAGGGTGGCAAGGGCACAGAATGAACTCTGGGTAGAGAACTTCAAAGTCCATTAGCAAGACTGGCTGGGTTTCACCACTACTGACCGAGCTGGCTGATCCTAAATGACATAACTGCTAGACTCAGTCTGCGGCAGGTGGTGAGAGAACCAACAAGAGGGAAAAACATACTTGACCTCATCCTCACCAACCTGTCTGCCATAGATGCATCTGTCCATGACAGTATCGGTAGGAGTGACCACTGCACAGACTTGTGGAAACAAAGCCCTGTCTTCACATTAAGGATACCCTCCATCGTGTTGTGTGGTACTACCAATGTGCTAAATGGAATAGGAATTGAACTGATCAAGACTGGGCATCCATGAGGCACTGTGGGCCATCAGCAGCAGCAGAATTGTACTCTAACACAATCTGTAACCTCATGGCCCAGCATATCCCCCACTCTACCATTACCATCAAGCCAGGGGATCAACCCTGGTTCAATGAAGAGTGCAGGAGGGCATGTCAGGAGCAGCACCAAGCATTCCTAAAAATGAGTTGTCAAACTAGTGAAGCTATAAACACAGGACTACTTGCATGCTAAACAACATAAGCAGCAAGCGATAGACAGAGCTAAGCGATTCCACAACCAACGGATCAGATCTAAGCTCTGCAGTCCTGCCACATCCAGTTGTGAATGGTGGTGGACAATTAAACAACTCACTGAAGGAGTAGGCTCCACAAATATCCCCACTCTCAAGGCTGGGGGAGCCCAGCACATCAGTGCAAAAGAAAAGGCTGAAGCATTTTGCTACAATCTTCAGCCAGAAGCGCCGAGTGGATGATCCATCTCGGCCTCTTCCAGAGGTTCCCAGCATCACAGATGTCAGTCTTTAGCCAATTCTATTCACTCTGCATGATATCAAGAAATGGCTGAAGGCACTGGATACTGCAAAGGCCATGGGCCTTGACAATATTCCGGCAATAGTACTGTAGACTTGTGCTCCAGAATTTGTTGCATCCTTAGCCAAGCTGTTCCAGTACAGCTCCAACATTGGCATCTACCCGTCTATGTGGAAAATTGCCCTGGCATGTCCTATACACAAAAAGCAGAACAAATCCAACCAGGTAAATTACTGCCCCATCAGTCTACTCTCGATCATCAGTAAAGTGATGGAAGCCGTTGCCAAAAGTGCTATCAAGCGGCACTTGCTTAGCAATAACCTGCTCTCTGACGCCCAGTTTGGGATCCACCAGGGCCATTCAGCTCCTGACCTCATTACAGCCTTGGTTCAAACATGGTCAAAAAAGCTGAACTCCCGAGGCGAAGTGAGAGTAATTGCCCTTGACATTAAGGCTGCATTTGACCGAGTTTGGCATCAAGGAGCCCTAGCAAAACTGGAGTCAATGGGAATCAGGTGGAAAACTCTCCACTGGTTGGAGTCATACACAGCACAAAGGAAGATGGTTGTGGTTGTTGGAGGTCAGTCATCTCAGCTCCAGGACATCACTGCAGGAATTCCTCAGGGTAGTGTCCTAGGCCCAACTATCTTCAGCTGCTTCATCAATGACCTTCCTTCCATCATAAGGTCAGAAGTGGGGATGTTTGCTGATGAGTGCACAATGTTCAGAACCATTTGCGACTCCTCAGATACTGAAGCAGTCCATGTCCAGTTGCAGCAAGACCTGGACAATATCCAGGCTTGGCCTGACAAGTGGCAAGTACCATTTGCACTCCACAAGTCTCAGGCAATGACCATCCCCAACAACCATTGCCCCTTGACATTCACTAGCTTTACCATCACTGGATTCTCCAATATTGACATCCTGGGGGTTACCATTGACCAGAAACTGAACTGAACCAGCCATATGAATACTGTGGCTACAAGAGCAGGTTAGAAGCTAGGAATCCCACAGCAATAACTCACATCCTGACTCCCTAAAGCCTGTCCACCATCTACAAGGCACAAGACAAAAGTGTGATAGAATACTCTCCATTTGCCTGGAAAAGTGCAGCTCCGACAACACTTAAGAAGCTCAATACCATCCAGGACAAAGCAGGGATTGGTACCCAGAAATATTCACTCCCTTCACCACTGATGAACAGTAACAGCAGTGTGTACCATCTACAAGATGCACAGCAGCAACTCACCAAGGCTCCTTAGACAGCATCTTCCAAACTCACAACTGCTACCATCTAGAAGGACAGGGGCAGCGGACACATGGGAACACCACAACCTGGAAGTTCCCCTCCAAACCACAAACTATCCTGACTTGGAAATATATCGGCCGTTCCTTCACTGCTCCTGGGACAAAACCCTGGAACTCCCTCCCTAACAGCACTGTGGGTGTACTACACCACACAGACTGCAGCAGTTCAAGAAGGCAGCTCACCACCACCTTCTCAAGGGCAACTAGGGATGGTTAATAACAGCTGGCCTGGCCAGCAATGCCCACATCCCATGAATGAAAAACAGCAGGACTTGATGCCAGTTAAGATATGGGAAGCTGATTTTGGATGAACTCAAGTTTATGGAGGATGGATGTGCTTCTAAAATTATGCCCTTTAAAGCTTGTCTTCTTTCAGGGATGCCTGCTCCAGGGAAGCCACCCAGAGTAAGTACAGAGCGTGACTAGAGCAGGCAGAGCATGGCGAGATGTGGAGTGGAAGTACCTCCACGGCCCCGAACAATGGACCCTACCCCCATCCCCGTAATCTTGGAGCCTCCAAAAACGAGATTGTGACATTGGTTGTGGGGTCTGAGATGTGAGACCCAACAGACAGAGAAGACTTTGGTGTGGACCCGGTGTGGCTGAGTTAGTATTACACAGCAACACTCGCCTCCAGGGGTCTTGTACCACTTCCCACACAACATCATGAAGGGGTGGTGGTGGTAGTGGGGGGGGGGTTGGGTGGGGGGGGGGGGGGGGGGTGGTGGGGGGGGGTGGGGGGGGGGTGGGGAGGGGTGTTGGGGGGGTGGTGGTCATATGGGCCTGAGCTGGGAAAAAAGCCATGAACCACTCTGTTTTGCCATCTTCAAAGTGGTTGCATGGATACAATGTCACTTTATCCTCAACACCTCCGATCGGAATAACTGCCTAATTTGCCAAAATAATAGTTAATGTTCTTCAGACGTAATTTATTGCGTGGCTTTCTTTGTGGCCCTTTTTACAAGATGAAGTGCCACAGGAATATAAACACAAACAAACTTTCAAAGCTGCATGAAAAGATCGTTGCAGCTTCAGATAATTGGCAATGGAACCAGAGGAGAGATGAGGAGATTTCTTTTTGTGTGCAGCGGTTGTTGCGATCTGGAACCCGCTGCCTGAAAGGCCGGTGGAAGCAGATTCAATGGTGACTTTCAAAAGGGAATTGAATAACCACCCAAGAAAGAAACATTTGCATGCCTTTGGGGAAGAGGGGCGGGGGCAGTGGGGTTAATTGTTAGACCTTTCAAAGAGCCAGCACAGACACAATGGGCCGAATGACCTCCTTTAAGGCTATAAGATTCTATTTTCTTTGCTTGGACATATAATCAGATGACCTTTTGGAGGATCACCAGCTCAGTGTATTTTTGAATAATACAGCTTTGATTGTTTAGCTTCAATCCCAGTTACATACAGGGATCAGTCAGCTGTGGAGTGACATTAGCCCTGGTTAGGCTTCAGCGGTGGAGTTGTGTCCAATTCCGGATGCCACAATTTGGGAAGAATGTCAAAGTCCTCAGTGTGGGTTCTTAGGGTGCATGCCGGGTTGATATCAGGGCTGAGGACAATACGGAGAGAGATTGGAAAAGCTGAGATTCTCCTTCTCAGAGCAGAGATGGTTCAGGGAGACCTAACTTAATAAACGTGTAAGGGCAGCACAGAACAAACAGAGTGGGAGATCCTTGGCAGCCCTTCTGGGATGAAGATGACACCAACAAGCAAACGAGTGGAGATATTTAACATTATGAGGGGTTTGGATAGAGCAAGCAGGGAGGAATTATTCCCCCTGGCAAGTTGGTTGGTAACCCGAAGTCATAGATCAGTGATCAAGCAAGGGCAACTATAGCAAAAAACCTGCAAAGTGATAAACTCATCGACTACAGTAATAGAGGCCATTGCCTGACTTGCTCCTGCTTGCGATAACATAAAG